>NW_018108183.1:1018403-1082261 GCF_000183805.2 Loa loa | reverse complement strand
TATATATATATATATATATAACTAATAACTAATAATAATAATATATATATATATATATATATATATATATATATATATATATATATATATATATATATATATATATATACATTTAAGGAATAAGTAATGCGGTTGAAACAGTAGTTAACTGTACGGAAAAAAGTGGTACACATGCGTGTTATACGTGTATGGGTCGAGATATGGAAAATTGTGAAACAGGAACTGTATGTTGCAATGGTGCTTGTTTTAAGCTTATCGATAAAAGTTAGCTTTTTTTCTCTCTCTCAAAAATTATTGCATCAAAGAATAAAGTGAATGAAGTTGAAAAAGTCTACTCATTGATATTTCTTCTTTCTCAAATCCATTATTTTTGATTTCATTTGCATCCTTTCCTCTTCCATTCTTTTTCGTCTTTTCTTATTTTTCATCAAAATATTTTTAAAAAATATGAAAAATAAAGAAGATATGCAATTTAAAAGTATATGATGATAATAATTTCTTCGTTATCAGAAATCATATTATCTTATGAAGAAAGATTATAGAGTAAAATGATTGAATAAATTTGGATAAAGATTAAATAAAAGTGATCAAATAATATTATTGATAAGTCTAAATAAATTATCTGTTTTAAATATCATCAATTTGATGGAAGAGAAAAAATCTTTTTTTTTTTCTGAATCATTGATATGCTTGTTGTCAATAGTTGTCATCTGAAATATATATAGAAAAAAAAAAAAAAATGAAAAGCGCTCCATTAAAATGGATTGTGGAAACGGATGACATCATAAGTCGTCTTCAGGAAGTTTTCTCAATACTATCATATCCGTTTTGCAATAGCTTTAGTATCAGTAAACGTATTGTACTGAACAGATAATTCTTTTTTTTTTTTTTTTGCCGGTTTCAAAATTTAATGGAGAATAAGCGCATAGAATAGCATCATAAAAGCCTATTTAGTTAAATAATGGAATAATTTTTTTAATCATTACCATAAATTTTTACCATTAGAATTCTGTTTTTTCTTCTCTCTCTCTCTCTCTTCTCTTTTTTTCTGAGATTTGGATTTTTTTTAAAGTTAATTTTAAAATTCTGAAATTTATGATCAAAAAAATAAATAATTTTTGAAAATTTACAGAGCATAACCTGATAATGAAAGGTTGCACAAATGAAGATCAAGAAGATGGTAGCATGAAAAGACGAACATTTGATATACGATTATATTGGGCACGTAATGAGAAAGTTACAGGTTATTTTTTTTTCTTTTTTTCAAATCTTATCGATTATTTTTGCAAAATTTGAAGTAATTAAACGATATTTGTGGAATATTTCAAATAAAAATCATTTTAAAGCTTCAAAGAATTCATAATATTTATGAGAAATTTGCATTAAATTAATGATTAGAGAAGGGAATATATTCATGCAAGTTTTATGCTATCTAAGAAAATATTTACTACATTTATTTAATTAACTAAAGCCAAGATATTACATTAAATATAGATCTTAACAATATTTGAAATATTATTCTTATTTATTGAATCAACTGGAAACAAAATTCAAAATTTTAGAAATTAAAATTGTCAAAGAAGAATTTATCGAATTAAGATCCTATTGATACGACGATATTTAAAAAAAAAAGAAAAAAAAAGAGAGAGAGAAAGAGAAAACAAAATGAAATATACCTCATTATTATTACAGGCGAAGCATATTATTGCAAAGGAAGCGATTATTGCAATACAGGTTCAACACAATTCATTCCATCCTTATTTTATCACACCTTACTTAGTTTACTTGCCATTTTATCATTTTCTCCAATATATAACTGCTGATAAGAGCTAGTTTCAGAAGTAGATTAATTTTTCAACTTTTAATTAATTATTCTATGGTTTCTTTCATTTCTTAGAGGAATTATTTTCCTATTGTATTAGTAAATTTATAAAACTGTTCGATTACTTAAATGTAAAATACCATTTGATGGTGTTAAATGATGTGATTTGTAGATCGAATGCAAGTATACTAGCTAAAGTTAATTATCAAATTATTTTATTTCAATCTATCATTTAATTAATTATCCTAAGATTAGGTTGATGAATAAATCACCTGTAGTATATTAAAACAATTCATGTATTATTTATATTTAAACTAAGATATTTCCCATTAATGTTTATGTTAACATTTTCTTCAAATATCTTTAAACTTGCAACTATTCGCTAAATCTAATCTGTTTTTATTTCATCAAATTATTCATTTGTTATCGAACAGTTTTCAACATTCAATATCACCTTTCTTTTCATGTAAAATTAAACTATTGATTTTAATATGGATAACGTGGAATTTCTTTTTTTTTTGACCATTAGAGGTTTTATTGATTAAGGGAGAATTTATTCTTCATATATGTTATTAAAACAATTATTATCTGCGAATATCAGGGATATAAATGATTAATAGATTTTATTGTAAGGAAATAGTTTAGTAATGATTTGATGATAGGATATAAATGGTCATATTAAATTGAATCGAAATCGAATGATTTGTATGAATGCTGCTTGTGCATGATATACAGTGCAAGTTCCTTTACAAAATACATAAGCCTAGTTGGTCATTAGACCAGAAAGATATCCTTCGACAACAACAATATAATAGAAGTTAGATAAATGATTCAGGCATTTAAAACATTTGATCAATTTTTTTTTTTTGTAGTAAATCATTTGTCTGAGAAATATTCTAAATAAAATATGTTAAAAGCTTTTGTATTATGAATTTTAATTCAGTTATTCCTAGATATTTCTACAATACAAAAGTGTTTTAAAATATTTCGGTTATTTCATCAACAAATGTCACACTTTTAATTGTCAGGAACGAATAATGAAATATGCAAGAACTGTTGTCGATCTGTTGTCTTATTTTAGATTTTGGTAAAAATCTTAATTTATTTGTCAAAAAATTTTCTTCTTTTGTTAAGTGATATTGCACATCAAAGATTTGGCTAAATAATTGGTTAAAGAAAAAATGGTAAGGAAAAAATGGACCAAAGTATGAAACTCCCAACAACTTTGAGCTTTTCATTTAATCTCTCGTATCACATAAAATTTTTGAACATCCGTTCTTCACTTTTAAATGTAATAATTATATTAAAGGGTCTTCATAACTTGAGATCTCATTAAAGAGCTTTGCTAGCTATACAATCCAAATTCTTTCATTACTTTTAATTATAATACATTAAAAAAAAAAGAAACATTAACTTAAATCAACCTCAAATATAACTCAATTAGAGATAGAGCTACAGTGTTAAGGATAATGTATTGGACAGTACTGTAAACTAATCCAATTAACTGAATAAATCTTAACAACTCTACCTTTCTTTATTCCAATTACTATTTTATATTCGACAAATATTCTTAGCTTATGATCAAAAAGTTTAATTATATTATCAAAATTTTATATATGAGGCAAAAATTTGAGCAAACTTATTGTATAGGTATATTGATAAATCTTTATAATCTACAGTAGATGCTAGAATATTTCATTTCTTTCCCATTACTATCGTATTATTTTTGTATACGTATTTTATTTACTGTAGAGTTCGAAAATTCCATGCTATACGTTTTTTTCTTTTTTTTTTTGTTTCAAAAATTTGTAATTTTAAATTGTATTATTTCGTTATTCTTCCAAGAATTTGTAATACAATATTGTATTCAGTACTTTTAAAATATTATAAAGACAGGTATTAGTAAACCGAGAGAATTGCTAAATAAGCTGAAAATAAACATCATTAAATGTTTGCCAAAAATTATAAACATGAAATTAATTTTCAAAAATTTTTTTTCAATTATATTCTACAAGCACAAAATTATTGATTAGCTTTTGTGTATTCCCACCAGACAATGCCTTCTTATTTAATACGGCACTTTAAGTATACTACATTTATCCAAGATCTATAAAAATTCCTACCAAACTTATGTAGAATATTACATCATACGCATTACCTGATTCCAAAATTCACGGATGAAAAATGATTAAAAATATTCCATATTTATTTACTGCACCATAAAGCATTCCTCCCGTGCAATAAATATTGATAATTTCTTATTATCATAGAATTAACTCATTATCAATTTTAGATATTTTCTTATCATTGTTGATATTAAGCTGTATGGAAAATTCATCCATTCATTCATCATTGAAAATGAAAATTTACACATTTCTAGCAAAAAATTTATCCGGTTGTGAGTTCTTTCTATATTGTTATTATCAATCCGTAAAATCAAGAATGAAAATTTATTCCATGTCACAAAATCACAACTATGATATTATTTCATCTGAACTGTCACCCTCTTTGCAGCATTTCCTAAACCGTCCCTCTATTTATCTCATAGTTTTTAAAAAGGAACAAAAAAATTAAACTACTGAGAAGCTTTAGAACAGTTCATTTACAACATTTACAACATGATATTACATTAATTACACAATTCATTCAGTCTTATCCGACGTGCAAAATAAAGGTATGAATGATGATGATTCAAAAATTTGCATTTCTTGAAGTCATAGCGTTCCCTTACCAAGACCTTCTAACAACATGTCTTAATAGATGATACTCACTAGAACATATTTAGCAGATATGAATTTCCATAATAATATTGAACTTATCACTGCAATAAGAAGTTTCTCAATTTGAGAGATGCAAAACACAAGAAAAACAAAGAAATTGTAACATCTGAAAACAAGAAAAATTGTTTAAATTGCCATTATTCCCAAGATTTCATTTATGCTAATGATCATTAAGACAAATATTCTATTAATTTTTGCTTAATAAATCGTTCAGGTTTGATATCCACTTCAAAGCTAGACAAAGAGATAAATGATACATATTGATGGTTATCGAAGTCGAACAAACGAACAGCTCTGAAATTTTATCAAAAAGATTTACTACATTTACGTGAGATAGCGCAAAGTCACTGATTTTTTATATTTGAATATGTCAACCTCATTTATGAATATTTAGAAAAATTCTCAGAACATATGCACTGCATAGCTATCATCAAAAAGTGTAACTAATTCTGTTGATAACGCTTGCACGTAAAGTTTTTAAAATTCCTTCAGTCTGCTCATTCCGGTAAATCTAACAGTGCATAACACCAGAATTAACCAGAATCACACACCGGATACGGCCAAACAAGAATTTATTGGATTTCCTAGCCGAACTACTTCAAGTCTAACTCATAACTCATATGTTGAGCAGTCTGTCACCTCTTATCTTAACTATCCGTAACAATATTTCTCAGACATTAGAACATAAGTGCGCCCTGTCGTATTTAGGCACTACCCAGTAGCATTTACCCCATACTACAATGAATTTCCCAAGTCCAACTTCATAAAACCAACAACAGTCGAATTTAATCTAAAATTAACGACAGAAGTATTCACCGACTAAGCAGTTAGAAACAGATGATCATGATTGACATTCGAACGAAGATTTCTGAAACGAAACTATCGAAATGTTTAAAAACAACACAACACAGTAAGGGAAAGTTTTGTGGCGATATCTATAACATTCATCGACCAAAGAGAGATCGAGAAATCACAAATAGCGTTATGCACTTACCTTGTAAAATTTCGAGAATTTTTTTCCATAGTACAAATAGATTCATTAGAGATATATTTCAGAAACAAATGAAAGGAATAGGTAAAGTAGCAAAAGCTGCAAATTAACTACGTATTGAAGATGAGTCAAATTTGATCCGCTGAATCCGGAAAAAAGCGTGCTATTTGTTAGGTCCACATCTTTCATGATTTGTCGAGCCACAGAAAAAATTCCCGAACACTGTTTTCGCAATGAATTATAAAAAGATAAAACAAGTAGCTGAATATACCATGTTTTTGTAAATTATGGGAATATAAACATTAAAGCAAAACCCGTTCCTTCAAACATGATCTCTACGAGCAGCAACAATTTTCATATCAACAGGTGGTGCATAGCAGGCAAGTTCCTCATCGGATATAAGAAATGAAGTATCTAACAACTGATCTACAGCAAGTACAGTGGCTGTATCATTATCAATATGTTCTAATGGATGTGTTCGATCTTCATTTTTATTAGTTCTCTCAACAGATTCTGCTATCCTTTCCTGACGACGACTTATTATCCTGTCCACATCAATCTGAAATTCACCCGCTTTATATTAATAACATTATGACCTTGTAAATAAATAATTTCGATGATTTGAACAATAAATTAATATAAAGAGGTAACATTCTCCAATTCATAACGCAAGAGGGTTCTTGACGCTTAATCATTAATAACTTTTGAGATTTTTACGCCAATGAGTTAATAAATAAAAATGCTACCTGTTCGACAACGCCATCGAATGCCATATCCAATGATCTGGGTACCAGATTCGACGAGCTGACCGAGCTTTTCCACGCAAGTCTATGTTTCCTGAACATAATTGTGCATTTGGATAAGCAGAAAAAACCGAGTGGAGAATTTTAAAGTCAAACTAAATTCTGGAAAAACACAACATTCATAAACAGTTTTTTTTCTTTTAAATTCATAAACATTTTTTCATAAACATTAATAAACATTTATTCAACCCTATATTGTTAACCATCTACGTTTGAAAAAAAAAAATTAGAAAATATTAAGAAAAATTACCTGAGAATATGAAAACAACTGACGGTAAGCAAAGTGATCATAAAAAGAGTTAAAAGAACGAAAAGAACAGCTGCCGCAGCATAAAATGTTAGCAATAAATCCATATGAACATTGCACTATCTTACTGAAATACAATTGGAGCTAATAGCACCCAATTTTCAGATCAACCCCTGGTTCAAATTTTCAAGCTATAAAGTATCGCGCTCGTCGTCATTAAAAAAACCCTTCTTTGCTAACATATGAAAAATCTTGAAATGCTAATGAAATAGGAATAGGGATAGAGGAATTTAATTACCCTTGAACTATGGGGTCGTTGTCACCACTTTTCCTGCACTACCGACCCCTTTCACCTCCAGCATTTAGGACAACGATTGTGTATCATTATTAAAATTAAGAAGTTTGGCCCAGCATTTCAGCTGTTTATTTAATAGCAGTGACACAAGGAAACGAATTTCACATGTCACTGTTAGCTTCATCATGCAGGTGAAGCGAAAACCATTCAATCAATAATCACGAACATCGAGCTGAAAGATTCGCCTAACATGCGTAATTATGAAAACGCATTATTAACTTCAGTGATATTTCCAGTAGCTAACTTATGCTTTTTCAGATGATTAAAGTGAACTTAACCATCATAAACAAGCGATTCCACCGTTGGGATAAAGCGAATAAGCAAATTCCAGACCGAAATTGCGAAATAAGCTATAAGACCCAATAAGGGGTTGTTATAAACAATAGAATATTTTATAACTAACAAACTTAAAACAGATATTTTCCGGTTACATGTAGCAAATTAATGGATGAACTGAGTGCAGGCAAATTTTTTACTCAAGAATAATGAAAATTAATCAAAGGCACTACTGCAAGCTTGCAAGCTTGGAAACTATAACAAAAAATAAAATGCATTTCGTCATTAAATCTGAGATTACTACGAACTCGGTCAACTTCGAAAATATGGACTATATATTTTAAAAGGAAAATTAAATATATCACCAGGATAAATAAACTACAATAATATCAATTTACATCAACAACGGATATCTTCCTCCAGAAATCTCCCACAATTTAGTAGATGCATTACACAAACACGACCACGCTATAATACAATTGGGAAAATGAAGCTCATCAGAATATCACAAAAAATTAACTGAAAAATACACAAATGATGCCTTTGAACTTGAAGAATTACACTTCCCAAATAGAAAAAACTCGTTAGTGCAAAATTTTGTATAAGATGAAAACATAAAAGCAACTAATCAAAAGATAATCGAAGTCTCGGGAAACATACAGCTTCAACCACGACTATAAAAAGGCAGCATTTAGATATAATTGTACTATCTGGCTAAAGACAGTTCTTAAGCAAATCAATGTAGCTATAGGGAATTGGAATTTTTTGAATAAATGGATAAGTCAGAGTCATTCATTTCATTCTCTCTATCAGGAATTTCAGAAAACATCCATGCGAGCAGGCGGATAAACGAAAATGAGCAACCCATATGATTTTTGCGATAATTCACTAAGATATAAGAGAATCAAAAAACGATTTCACTGATATACATCTAATAATGAACGCCGATAAAATGAAATGGATATCGAATAACATAAACAACAGAATCAGAAATCATATTCCATATTTTCTAAAGCATATAAAACATGAGCAAAAGATCTAAAATTTAAGGGAATTCTTCACCGATTAATGACATTTCGACCAACAAACCAAATAGAATCACTTTAATTAAAACTAAAATTTAAACAAATATATATGAAGTAGCAATGTTACACGTGATAAGCGAAACAGAAAATGAAATAAAACCCTTATACTTCGCACCGTCTAAATGATCAAATTATGAGGAAAAAGAGAAAACGAATACTAAAATACGAGGTAAAATAATACAATTCTAAACATTGAACTAAACTGATAGAATCATCTGATGATGACAAGTTCCAAAAATACTGCATATCCCAAATGTACCAAAGCATTATCGCTATTCTAATTCCATTCGTAGAATATTATAAAAAATACTGAAGATTTCGCCACGAATGACAGCATAAGATAGCGATAATCGACATAATGATGAAATGTGATTATATTTACTTTGATTTACTTCTTAATTTAAAACTAACTGTTTTATTATTGTCGGGATATTTCTGAAGTACACTCTATTCATTTTTAGAAGTCGATTATCCAATTTAATCCGGTATGAGGCTTTTTTTTCTTCCCTCAGCACTCAGCGTACGACCAGTTAATGGTAGTGGCACTGCATAGCAGCTATCAAGATACATGTGAGATATTTCCTCTACTAGATCTGGTACAACGGATACCATACCTAAAAAACAAAGGCAATGAATGAAGCCGTGGAAAAAGCTGAGAAATTAATAAATCGTCAGAGGTGGTTCGACATTCCTTTTCCTAAAATACTGTAGGAGATCTATTAAAACACTGCAGACAATAAAATTGTCGATTACCATAGAAGTCAAAACAAAATTATTGAAATAAAGCTGACCGTAGATCGCAGCAGTTCTTGAGTGATGGCTGAATTGTGGATTTGACACCAGATCTTCGCATGCCATGTTCAATTCGCGAAGGAAATTTTCCACAACACCTGACTTCGTGTGATTCATTGTAACACATATATGAACTCTAGATTATGTATGCAAATTACAAAATATGGAAGTGAGATAAAACAGTTTGCAGCTGTAAAAATACCCGAACTGTTGAACTTCCTGACTCATACAAAGAATTGTATAAAGTAGAATATAATAAAGTAAAATATACTTACGCAGGTGGATTTTGAAGAGTAGACAAGACCCATCCTAGCTTATTCATGCGATCAGCTAAGGCGTAAACGTCGAGACCTCTTGTCGTAAAAACAACAGTTGTAACATCTGATTCACATAACAGTTGTATGTGCAGACATTTCTCAATACCTGTTCGTATCTCACGCACTGCATTAATGATTGCCTCCGTTCGTTCTGTATATCTGAAGATTAAGACAGTAAATCTTCAGATATACTTTACATAATCCCTGAAACTTAAAATCAGGCCAAAAGTACAGAATTCGAAAAATTTCAAACAAATCCTTGAACTGATTTTTTTTCCTCTATTTACTATCAGATGAATGAACAACCACACGGCAAAAAGAACTTACATCTCAGAAAGTGATAAGAGCAGAATAATTCACGCACATTAGCGAGTTAGTGGAAATGTGTACATCACAACTACATGATGATACATAAAGTAGTGATCATTATCAACAAGGTCAGAAAAAAACGACAAAAATGTAATTTCTTACAATGTAATTTCTCTAGTAGTCAACATATTATCTGTATGCTACACACATAAAAAACATAAATACTTTGATTAATATTTATAGATGTACACAAGTAAATAGCTGTTGCCTTACCCTCGTCTTCCGTTGTAAAGTAAAGTAGCCCATGTTAAAGCTATTGCACATCCGTCTCTGTTACCAGCTAAAGTGGGTGTCATATATATGCCACCAGGCCATTCAACGTCGCAAAAGTACTGATAATGAAGCAGAGAGGAATCGCGGTACAATATTAGCGATGTTCCTATTACAAACAATTTTCGTGACGCTTTAAATGATGAATAAATTTATAAAAATTTTGAAATTTCATGGAAAACAAAAACAAAGAAGTTCAAATTACCATTTGGAGCAAAACCATATTTTTGGACATCACAAGAAATTGATGTAACACCCGGTACACGAAAATCGAAGGATTTAACTCTAAAATCACATCGTTCCATGATGGACAGGATAAAGCCACCAAGAGTTGCATCAACATGCAAAGGAACATCATATCGTTGGCTTAACTGAAAAATACAGTAGAAATAATATCCGTTATTCCTCCAAAATTTCGAAATAATGGAGCGATTAAGTATCTTGTATTAATAAGCATTAATAAGCAAATTATGCAAATGCTTATTAATAAGCAAATTAAACAACAGTCCATATTAGCTCTCATATAATTAAAACAACACTTAAACACTTAATCTATATTTTCCGGAAATGAATTACACTGCTGACTTCGAATAGGTATGTAAAAGCTAAGTATGAAGCATGAACAATTAGTATCCCAAATTGTTTACTGCTGGACAATAAAGTTTAGCCAGGAATGAAAAAAATACCTCAGAAATTGCTTCTATGTCGTCGATTGTACCGAATGAATAGTTTGGGGCTGATGCCACGAGCTAGAATAAAATAAATTAGAAGCTTGAAATAAATATGTAAAATATGCGATATATTTTAAAACTGTTGCATCACAACAGAAAAATCTGTTGATTTGGATTACCGGAAATTATGAAAACAAACACACCATGCAAGTTTCATTACTGATAGCGCGCTTCATTGCACCTACATCAACTCGCTGGTTCTTATCAACGGGAATATGGCGAATACGTATTCGTAATACTTTCGCTGCTTTTTCGAATGCAGCATGAGCAGTTACTGGTACCAACATTTCTGGATGCCTGATTCCACGAGCAGACGCGCGATTTCGATAAGCTAAAATATGAAGCAAGATGCATGAAAATACCTAAAAGTTAAATGTTTATTTTTTTTTTCCTCACAAATTTCCCCTGCTAACTGACATTGATGTCTAACGTTTTTTTTTTTAAAAAAAAAGAAAAAAAAACGCCAACATTTTGAAACGCTAACCACTACGTAAGTTTCGCGTTTTTTATGAATCGACGCCACTAACACCACGTTATACAAATTCGAAAATTGTACAGAGTCAAAGAAAAATATCTCTCCAATTAAGACAAAAAGCACAAAAACATATTCACACATACAGTGCTTATTTATCGAAAATAAAGAAAAACAGTTACCAAAACATGCCAACATATTGCTTTCTGTATCGTTGGAAGTAACTGTTCCACAACAGCCAGGCCCACCATGAAGAAGTGAAGCAACGATCCGCACAATTTCTGCTTCCATTTTCCGGCAGCCGGGAAAAAGATCAGGATATACAGAATCCGAATATACGAAGAGCTCAAAAATCTGTAAAAAAAAAAAAACCAATTAAGTGAGCAAATCCCAGCTGAATTTTATTTCAAATCAAGAAAAAACCAATTAATTTTACTCGCTAACCTTTTGTAGCAATGCTCGGTGTTCTTCATCGAAATCAGCAAAGATTACGCCAGAAACGCGACCTTCGTAAAAAGAGAACTCATTCATTGTTTTGTATAATTCTGCCTCATGAACTATGCTAACAGTTGTAAGCCCTTGCTCAGGCAAGAACTTGTAGAACTCCTGTAAAACATGTCAAACTGAAATGGCAAGAAATCATGAGAAACACCAGTGTAAAAACAATATAAACGATGTCTCAATCTTCACTTCCTTATGTTATTTTCTTTATGCTGCTTTTTCTTGATTTAAAATCAACTCTAACTTCATCGTAATATGATAATGGAAATATTTGAACAGCATGGTAACACAATTTTTGCCAACGTACCTTTCTCTTGTCGTATTGATGTATCGTTTCTTCAAGATCTTTTCTTGCTTTTTCCATTTCTTCTTTTATTTGTGCATTTACCCACGGTATCGTCCGAAATGCGGAAAAAATCTGGAGGAAAATATACAACTTATAATGCGTGCTTTTATTTGACGAAAAGATCAAAATGTCAGGATTATTCCTTACTTAAAAAAGTAAACTAACAAATGAAAAAATACCACAGCACGAATACGGGCGGAAAGAGGGCGGTCTGCTTTTAGCAGTTTCCGTAACCAGATGAAGAAGCAAGCAACGGACAAAGTGTATGAGACGATTTGCCAAGGTTCCAGATCTATACACGCCCGGTTGAACGAAACACGACCATCATCCACAAACTGCGCAACTAAACGCCAGGTGTATCCACCATCTGATGCCCACCATTCATTCATTTACAGCTTAGTCCTGAAAATATCGGAAATGCCAAGAACATCTTGCAAATCTACGACGTAACGGATCAAATAGTGACCTGAATTTTAGCGAACCTATAAAAGCCACTACACCAAGTCACGCGCCATAACTTTCGTTGAGATTGTCAAGGTAAAACAAATTTATGAGGCGTTATGCTGTAATATTTAAAGTTCGGCTTCCCAGTTCCTTAGGAATCCCCGGATAAACACATCAAAGACATTACCTTGGCAGTTCTCAGTTCCGGTGCTAGTAAGTATAAAGGATATGGGATAAGAAATAAGATAAATCCAAGCAAATAAATTCGAGATATTCTTGTTGCTGATAAGTCCATGCTCTAGAATTACTTTCAACGTGTCTAAATTGCTAAGTAATTTTATCTCCATGCTGACTTTTGTCAGTCCTAATATGGTTATATAAAATATTACAAAATATGTTGCTAATGTCCAAACCATAGTTTTTAAAAGTACTGCAATGCTCCATATTCTAAATAGTTCCTATTTGTATACGGTAACGTAACAAAACATCGTTACCGAGTACACGGAATGTTTATATCAGGATGTTACAAACTACAAGATGAAACAATTTAAAGTGGCAAAGCGCAACACCACTAATACACAGCAGCTAAGAGAGCAGGAGAGGGAAGTACCTTAGCGCACATCACACCACAGTTGCACCACCTTGTAATAATTCTAACACTACTCACTAGCGCTGACACTTGACCACATCACCGGCCTGTTGCAAAATATCAGATTGCAGATAAATCTATTCAGGAATTTGAATTTAGCGAGCGCGAATGGTGGCATGGTTGTGGTGCTGCATCTGACCTATAAAGTCTCTTGCTGGTAATCCGAAGAGACGTCAATAAGGAAGGACTGGTGGATAGTTTCCAATAAGTGGGAGATTAGCTTTTAAATAATTAAGAAATATAAAACTAAAATTAAAACCCGAAGCCCCTACTGTTGAAGTATTTCATATTTGACAGTCCTTGACTGACGTATGGGATTTTAACCTTATTTTGAATTTCCTTTCAGTCACTTCTTTCCAACGTTTAAAAGAAAAGTGGCAACGATTTAATCTTTTTCGCTGCAATTTTAGGATGGCTACACATAACCAGTGTGAAAGTTTCGTCAAACACTTAGCTTTTATTAACAATCTGTAAAGATCATTTACGAAACCGCCTATCTCATTTACACGTTATAGTCTTACGTCATAGTTGAAAAAAAAAAATATTAGCACACCGCAGTTTTAGAGACCATAGAACAATCGAAAGATTTCTGAAGATTGAAAATCTTCATGTTTTTATCGAGAGCAAACTGTTAAAACAGATATTTTAGTAAATTTTATCTGTTGCTTGCGCTCGCCGCACTAATTATTATTTGTTAGTTGAAATAATTACCAGTCATGCTGTAACAGCACATCCTGGTAGTCAGTTTACTGTTTTTGATAGCCAACGTTATTTCTCATCTGTTGAGTTCAAAATTCGCAATTCATAAAATGCTTATCCGACTGCTTGGTATTACTTTATGCAAAATAAATGCAAAAGTCGCCGAGTCAAGTTCCACTTAAATTAAACGAAGGAATGTGAATCCTCTATCGTGTCATTTACTTCCCTTCCTATTGGTAGGTGAGGAATTCGTTCGTCACCCGATCGTTCTACCCTCTGTAGCGGTTCCTTCTCTTTCGGAAACCAGTTAAATGCCGTCACAGGACTTGTTTAGAAACTCGATATGAAATTGTCCGTGTCATCGGGATTCACCTAATTGTAGGTTAAATGATGAGGTTGTGATAAGTTGTACGCGAAGTACATCCAACTGTAAGATATTTTTTTTGGTCTCATTTCTGGCATAGTGTTGTGTTTTAAGGGATACTGAACTTACTCAATAACTTCAGTTTCATTTAAATTAGTAAATTTGTCGTTTAACTTTAGCACGATAAGCATTTTTTTGTCAAATTCACAGTATTTACTTTTAGATTCGAGTATTATAAGTTTTATGCAGTCGAAAATTTTTTTTTCACTTCCTGTACTGATTTTGATGGGTTTCCTAATGCTACAAGTGATACACATTCTTTAAGCAGAACATTCTATAATTCTGCGTGTTTCATTCAGGGATTGTCACTCAAACGTTGTCATACTCCATCCTCTTATGTTTTGGTAGTAATTGTGAAAAATTTCCTGCAAACTTTAATTCAAATACCAGGTATGGAATTACATGGACAACCAGCCGGTGATGCTTTGGAAGGTGCTGCAAACTATGTACACCGATCCATTCTCAAAATCAGCGAAGATTCTGATTTATATTACAAATTAAAGTACGACCCGTACCAACCAGGTCAGTTTATTTTCTTCAAGTCCATGTGGTAGACTGAGTTGGATATATTGTTTGATGTGGTGAGACTGTATGTAGTAGTTCTTTATCGTCTCTAGAACACTGGAATCGAATAATTGAAAGATTAGGAAAATACATATTTATTATAGACAAAATAACAATGTCTGGTCTTGCAACGGGCGATTACCAACCGCTTAATGATTTGGAGATACCAGAATTTGTTCATGGTAATTTGAAGCCAATTCCGCAGGAACTAAAAGATCAGCTTAACAGTAAGTTATTTCCTTGAATATTAGGCTTGTTTTTTGTTGGCTGATATACTCGTTCTATACTCATTGTGCTGATAAGTATCTTGAAGTAGTGAATATAAATAGAGTTGACTTCATTCTGCATAATTCTTTATCGCCAGTAATCGATCACACTGAAGAATTTTATAGGTACACAAAGTATTTGTACAATGGGTATATTACCCGAAATTGGACGTGCTTATATGACAATTGATGCCGACCTATATGTTTGGAATTATGAAGACAGGTGAGTTACTCCCTTATTTCATCGCTTCCTGAAGTAATCCTGCTCTCAAAAGTTGGGTAATTAAACCAATTTCATCAGCACCGAAAGATTGGTAACTGTAAATTTGTCACATTAAGTTGTCATCTCCCTTTTTTACTTTTCATAAAGAAGAGTAGTATAACACCATTTTTTAAATAGGTTTTATCAAAATCTAGCTGCGGAGTATGTCCTTGGTCTCTCCTAAAATCATGCATTATACAGGCATATTTGAGGGCATAAAATTGTTGAGCTAGACTGGAGTGAAGAGTTTCCTTCCTTATCCAGTTTATAGAATTTTTTGTTACATTATAAAGAGAATCTGTTAGACCCTATTTCATATATTTGCAGTTCGGATTTAGCTTACTTCGATGGAATACCTAATACAATTACTAAAGTGGCAATTGCGAAACCAAAGGCTGGAGTGTTTCAGGTAATTTGCCTTAATAGGTGCGGATGTTCATTTGACATCCATACCAGGAGGTTTCGTTGTTATTTAGATCGTCCATTTAAAGTTAATTTAAAGCTGTTTGAGTCAGTATTTTTATCCCTGCAATAAATATGTTTTGATCGATTTGATGCACTTTCACTTTCATTTCATGGTAGTAGTAAACTGTAAGAAGGGTGAAGGTGAAGGCCATTCGAAAATTGGCCATTGGCCAATCATCTTTTGTATAAACAGCTCGTTTTAATATATCTTTCGGCACTTGCTGCAAAAGATGTAGGAATATGTTCTTCTGTCTTATCCAAAAATTTTCTCCTTCAACTTGTAATTCTGTAGCAATTCCAGAAACATATTCATTGCTTGGTTATTGTAGCGACAACAAAAGAAATTGTCTTATTGGCAGCAAGTTTCACAAGTAATAATATGACAGTCACAGATATGTCCTCTCTTCCGGACGATTTCAGGCAAGCTGATATGTATCTCCTTCCGGATGCTCTTTTCAAGGTCTTTTTTTGTATTGGATAATTACTCTCAATCCGTAGTTTAAGCTGTTCTATTTATGATTTTTTTACTATACACTGTATTATTTCCACTATCAGATATGCTTTCCTCAAAGGAGAACACCTTGTAATCTTTGCTACCACCAAAATGTTATGCTTGCATTATCTGAAATGATAGTACCAAAATTTGATGGTTACATCATTTTATTTGGTTTCATTACTTTCGTCGCAAGAATAAGGTGGATCTGAAAGTTTCAGGTCCCAATTGACGACGCAACTGTATCTGATATAATTGCAACATCAAACGGTCGTATTTTTTTCACGGAAGAGGAAATTTTGTATGAGCTTGATTATCAGGTCGTCTACTAATTTTTAAACAGTCTCGCTTTTCTTTTTTAAATGCTGAATTCACTGCACTAAGTTTCTTCATTTTAAACTCTTGTGCATATCTTTTTTCCATATTTATTCCTTCAATTTGATCAAATGAAATAGGATAAGCTTCTGATTGCTCCTTTGAAAACTCTCTCCTTTTTCCAGGATAAAGGCTGGTTCAGTCGTCGATGTCGTAAGATAAATCATTCCAAAAGCTTCATTAGTTATTTTTTGCCTTCGGTATCTTTGATCACAGGGAAAGAAGGTAATGTTTTACTCTGTTATTGCATATTTTCTGAGACTTCCCTTGATTAAATTTATCTCTCATTAATGAATTCGTCAAAAGAATTGAAGGAGTGGTATTTTTATTTAATAAATCCAATGTCTTCTGTATTGATGTTATTCAGTTATTCTGGAGCTTGACGTTAGCAACTGATGAGAAGAAACAGGAGGAAATGAAGTTTCTTGGTAATAGTTGCATTTCTAATAACGTAAATATTTTAGAGCGGTTGGTACGATTATGTTTGGATGATATTAGGCATATTTTATATAGTCTTTCCGAAAATGGTTCCATACAGGTTTATGATCTGCATGCTGATGGAAATTCAATAGTTAAGGTGGCATCGCTCAACCATGGTCAAATTCAGGTCAGTTTTTATAATTTCTTATCAACTTATTTGGTTAGGAATACAGGTTTTTTGGAAATGCATCCAACGACCATATGTCCTAAACTTTTGAATTTGAAACGTTCAGGTAATAAATATCATCATCCTAATTAACCGGAATATTTGTTAGTGTGATAGTTGATGGCTTCTTATAAAGTCATTTCTGACGTATTGTCACGTCACTATTGTTGATGCACTGCTTCAAATAACTAACTGAGCAGGTCATGATGATCTGATTGGACAGCTCGTTTCAGTTGTTATAAATGATCTAAATCTAGGAGCTTGCTACAACAGAATGCCGATCCGTAGATGCTTCTTTTTTTGTCGACATTGTGGGCATTAGTCCAGTACCTTATACGCAGTCCCGATATCTGCATCTTGTATGTTATGAATTCATCATTATGCAGTCGAACTTATGTAATAGTGTTGCGAAAACTGATAGCTCCATTCCATTGTTTCGATCCATATATATTGTTGGATTTTTAGAATCTTTTGTAGTTGGATGAAAGGAGCATTTCTTTATCCTTTTTGTTATTTTATAAAACCAATACCTTTCTTGGAGCCAGTTACAACTTTTTTATGCCTGACAATTTGTTAAAAATTCCTCATTCAAATTCTGATTTATGTTTAGATTGCGACAACAAGGAAGGGTGTTCGTTTATTCTTTAGTTGTTTTCCACCAGCACCAAAGAACGTTTATCAGGTGGCTTCGAAATCATCTGTAATGAATTGGATGGTGTGCATATGCAATTTTCAAAAAATAAGAAAAAATAATCTATTGACGTAAAATTTATGGGAATTCTAGAATATATTGTGAAGCGGTGCTCATTTGAATGATAAAAATCAAAATTTCAGGAAGGCATGAGACCAAGTTGTTTGCGCTTGAAACATGTCCGCTTGCCTCCAGGGTATGGCATTTCGCCGGTATCCTTCCATCCGTTCTCCATTTACGATACTTTCTACGCTCATGGTATATATTTTTCAAATTTTGATTCCGACTAATCTATAGGTAAAGCACGTGACGGTTATTTACTTTGCCGGTGTATATTAAAAGCGACACTATTTTACTAAATATTTTGTTTTTTTTCCGTTTCTAATTTTCTTTTTTTAATTTTAAAAAGAAGAGATGCGATATTCAGCAAAAAAAAGAAAGAAAAAAAACACAAAGCAAAACAAAAATGAAAAGGAAATTAGCCCTAAAAAAGTGAAGTCTTCCAAATTGAGTGAAATCATTGAATTAGTCTACGTTTTTTACAAATTTTTGGAGCATTTTATAATTTTTTTAGAAATTGGTATTATGGCTGGCGAAGCTGGTATCGATATTTCTAATCTTTCGGTTTTTTGCTCATCAAACTTCCCAGCTTCTGAATATCTTGTAGAGAATGTGGTTAGTTCTGCTTCTACCACCACTAGTTTCTACAGCTATCTTCACTCGCGTTTTCATCGTAAAGTATTAGCAGCGCTTCTGCTGTGTATATTTATACCTGGATTTTTTCCTAAAATCTTTCAGTTGTGAAATTCTTAGCAGTTAGCTTCCAAGTCCAAATTCGTCTTTCGAGTAATACAAACTTACGGTTGAGGTAGGTTAGCTTTTGTCTCTGTATATTGATGTCCGCCAGTACAGATGGGATTACTGCTGACCTGTCAATTATTAACATCTTGCAGATTTATTTCAGACACAACTACGTCTCAGAAGTTTGGTAATGACGATAACAAAAACTGTATCCAGAGCATCTTTTTCTGTACGTGACGTTTTTTTGGACGGATTTTTTTTGTGTGGTCGTTAGAGGGTCGAGACTTTTTTTCAGAAGATGTCCACTTTTTAAAGGTATATTGTATTATATGTTGTATTTCAGACAGCTACATCCTCCCGTCATTTAGCAGGTCTTTCACTTTTCCGAGATACGTCTGGGAAATTCATTATTTTATGCGAAAAGGTATTCATTTTACACGAATTTTCTTTGCATTTATAATTAATACGCATTGGTGATCTATGATTATAGGCTAAAACTAATCGGTTGAATAGCTAGTTGTGAGTCTTTTCGAAGATTAATTTTTTAGTTATCTTAACATCAGAGGATTTACTGAATTAAATGTACTTTCAACTGCGATCTAAATGACCTACTGCCTAGATCTTTCTCTTGTATTTGAAATGGTTATTTGCACGTCTCTGAATGAAATTGAAATTCCAGGGAATACAAATCATCGATCATCGTGCTCCCATTGATATGTTACGTGATATTCTTCTCCAATTCGGACCTGATTCTTCACATGCTAGCCATTTCACGCAGTTACATGGATTGGTTAATGTTGGCGATATGATTCTCACAATTCTTTGCACAGACTGCGGAGCAAGCAGTGCGATAAAGGTTAACTGTGTTCAGTTACTCCATGAAAAAAACGCATACTGTCTAACTTTTTATAAGAGCAATGGCTTAGGAATCAGCCTTGAATTTCAAAAAAATGTTACAGTTTTTTGTTTTTTGGAGAGATATTTGGCCGTTTTCAGGATTCAGCTTTACGACTGTTTTTTATGTTGGGCAATGAAAAGGTCCGAAGCAGATATTTGACATCACCTTTCCGCACGAACAGTTTGAGCCAGTTGTCAACCATTAGCGGGTCACTTTCTGATATTTCTCTGCAGATTCGCTGTGAGTTTTGATTCTGGGGATTAAAGTAGATTTTTGCGGATGAGACTGTCTTCTTTTCCATGATCGTATTTTGTCCAAATCAGCAACATAAAAAGGAACATCAACTTGTTGAATTAGAAGTTTTGAATTCGTTGAATTAGGACGCTTCGTCAAAAACTGCTATGATGGTTTTGTGAATGCTGAAACTGACAGTGGTGGGTTTAGAATTTCCAGATTCCTCGTTTAAGTCAAATTTTAACTGATACTTTAGTTACTGAAATTCTGTTTTTGTTTTCAAATGCTCTGGAATATCTGGTGCTGTTACAGCTCCACTATTCTCATCCACTCCCCAACAACAAAAACGTTTTGTTCGTCCGACAAGAGATTCCTTTCCTGAAATGCAGCAAATATTAAGCGATGACGAAACTTCTCTGTCTGCCGAGATTCAAACATACGTAAGCTAATTGAGTGGTTAAGAACCTTTGGTAGAAAATTTCTTTGATTCCCTCTTTGTTCTGTGGTTATTGTTACAAGTCCAACTTAATAAAAATTTCGACTGAAAAAATCTTTTCTCATTAACTGTATGTCGCTGTAGGCTCATGTTGACTTTTGGTTTGTAGGCATCGATGAGCTCCCGACATGATGCGCTGTTCCTTCATTTTTCTCGGATTGTTGAAAATTTGTGGACCAAGCCTTTATGCCAGTTGCTTCCAGACAACAAAGTATTAAGAACTGACTTTTTTTTTGTGTGTTCATTAGTACTTCACTGTTCAAAGTTGAATTCATTGGGATGCAAATTTTTAAAGTTTATGTTTTGAAAGTTAAAATTTTTTAAAAAAAAGTTAATCTTTAATAGTTAATCTTTAATAGTATTTTTATTTCAGCTTATTAGTGTATATGGCGTTGATGAGCTAGAGTGGTTAATAAACCAGCTGATACCATTCAAAAAAATCATCGACGATTACGGGTTGATTGGGAATGTTCAGGAATATGTTCAGCCATTCATAATAGATAGAGATACTCCAGGCTGTCGCACTGAAGGTATTAATTTAAAATTGTGGTATATAAAGTGAATAACTAAAAATATGATGCTAATGTCATAACTTTATGACTTATACGGATCTAACTTTTTTGTTTTGTTGAGTATCATTTACACTGCTGATATTGCTTTAGCGGCATCGCATTCTGAACGTCGTTCATTACTGAGTTTCTGTCAACTTCTATCGCTAACTATAGAGGTGCTGATGTTATGGAAAATCTTATGTGAGCATCAGTTTCACGTTATAGCAAGTCTTCTCAGTACGCAAAGTCGAAGTTCTCTGAATGCCACTAGTCTCTGCAGTATAGTACTGAGTGGTCAGCAGGTAAGAGTTTTGATGCATTCGCTACGATTACCAGAGTGACTTTATAATTAAGGGAGATTCCTGGTAGCAGCAATAACTATATAATTAATACGATTCTATAGCCATATATGACATTTCGAAAAAAGCCAAACTTTATTTATCTTATTGTTTAATTCACTTTGCATTTATCATTTTGTTTAATTCACGTTAGTTGCAAAAATTATTAGACAAAAAAATATTCCAGTTATGTTAGGTATATTTCAGTTTACTAGATTTGGAGAATGTCATTACTTTTCTGACTGTGCATCACTAAATAAAAGATTAATTATACTTATTCAGCTGTGTGCCGATTTAATAACATGCCTAGTTCGGCATTATTTGGGTGACAATGCAACAACTAATGTATTATGCAGCGAATTGCGTGATTGTTGCCCTTCACTTTTTTCAGTGGATGATGCCAATACAACGAAGGTAGGATCATTATTTTACAATAACATTTGGCATCACAGTTGCAAGTTGCCAGAGAAGTTACTTTTTATTTGACTATGCCTGAAGAATAGATTTTATAGATATGTAATATATATATATATATATAAGAAATAGGAAACAATTTCGCTTTGTTGTTGGTCGTCAACTACCTTGCATTAATTATAGGGACTTATAGAGGAATTAGCATTTTAAGTTCGTAATCCACAAACTCTGGCTTATAATTAATGTGATGGACAAGTATAAGGCACCACTGTTGCAAATCTTGGAATTTCAGGCCACAGAAATGATCGAGGAAGTGCGTCGTTTGCCGCCATGTTCGGCACGAACAGAAATATTGGCAGAAGCCGTTAGACTGTTAAAGACAGGAATTCAGAAAATTAATTTGCCAATGATTTGTCAGCTTCTCTACGAAGGTAAGAACAGCTTACCTTATTGATTTGTATGGCGTTCTGCTGTATTCTTATTAAATCTTCCTATATAAAACGTGGGTCATAATGTACTGAGGCGAAAAGCGATGTTAGTATGCTTAAGTTAATAATTTATTAGAATTCCTATTTTCTACAGTGATGACTTCTCTTGCTAGTTGTTTCGTTCCACACTTAGACTTAAAAAACCCAATTACTGAATAAATAACAAGGGTTGACCTGTTGACCTTCCATGTCATTAAACTACCTCAACCGTTTATGTAACCGTAGTTGGTGCGTTAGATGAGGAAAGAAGGTTTGACACCACTAGTTTATATCAAATAGTTGTTACTTTCTAGGGAAAGGAGGAAAATCGATTTGGGAGTAATTATTCTGCTCTCTCTTTTATTATCAAGAAATTTCTTAATTTTGTTCGCAATGATTTTCTCTCAATTAACATCTCGAAATCTTGTTTGTCCCTATAATAATATGATATTTTAGTGGATTACGTAGAAGGGATAGTAGATTTGGCATTGGAACGTGCGGAACGTGATGATACAAAGTTACTGGCTGTAATGGCATACAAAAATCACTGTGGAGAAAACGATATATTTGCGCAAGAAGCGTTTGCAAAAAGGTTTCTCTATCTCAACCTTAGGCTGATTACTGTCTGGTCAATTATTGTTTTCTTACTTTAATTTAATTGGAAATTTTATAGAAAGGATGCATACAAATGCATAATTGATGCTTTGGATCGTCTGATGAATGATCAAAAAACTGCGGGTACAGTGGATCTACTTAATCCATCGAAAGATCTCATCATCCGAAAAGTTTTGGAATCGAAAGACGAACTTGCAAATGTGGCCATTTTTAAATGGCTTCTGGATAACGATTTTAGCAATGTTGTTTTACAGGTTATCCTTTCATGTTGTTGTGTTTTTCTTTTTCTGCCATTAAGGTTCCGTTGCATTTCAATTTACAAAAAAGTATGCTTGGGGAAAATGTGTTTTGAGGTGAATAAACTATTTCCGCAAAAGTGGCAGAACTTGTTTTGATGTTTTAAATTCATTTCAGAGTAAATCTCCATTCCTAGAATCATTCCTTCATCGCTGTGTTGAAGAAGGTGGCTCAAGTCGTTACTTAGATCTCTTATGGCGATTTCATGAGCGAAACGGTGATCATGTGAAAGCAGCTAGTCTTTTATACCAACTTGCTCAACGCGAAACGTACCCTTTCCACATTTTTCAGTTCTATGGTATTATTTTGATAACTTCCTCGCAATATTTTTATTTGTTTCAAGGGATGCATTTGATATTCAACGTCGTGTTGCATATTTGTCGCAAGCTGCAGTGTGTGTTCAGGCAGCAGGTCCGCAAGTTGATAAAGATGACTTACATGATCTGATACTAGAAATACGTGACAAGCTTGATGTTGCGCAAATTCAGCTTGCTACTAGGTCAGTTAAATTAATTTTTTTTCAAAAAAGTTTCTTTTTGTCACATATTTCGTTGTTGTATATAATTTTAGGCTCCATTGGGATTCCTCGTCTTTTTCGTTGTTGCTGGTTACCTCCTCACCCTTCACCTGTCTGCATGTTTTTTGAATCGAAGAACTGATAAATGCACTTTTGACCTGATTAGCATGGAAATAAAGCTTATTGTTCTCAAATCATTTCATCTCTTTTACGCTGGTCAACACATTGGCGGCATTCCTGAATTTTATAATTCTTAATTTTTTAATCTCGTCCATGTATCGCCGACGCAAACATTTATTAATGATTGATATGACGATAGGGATTTGGTACAATCGATGCCGCAGACTCGTGAAACGGTTATAGCCAGAAATAGTCTTGAAAAACAATTATATACGGTGCAGGAACTTTTCGAGAAATTTGCTGTTCCATTGGATTTACCGGAGATCAAGCTTGCTCTCTGTTTTTGCTCATCAACTTATGATGAAGATGCTATCGAGGATTTCTATACTGAAATAATTGACAGAGGTTATTTCTTTGGAAGTCCTAAATTTTACTGAATTGAAGGAAATCTATTTTTTACATATATATATATATATATATTTTACATATAGATCTCGCTTTGCATACTATTTTTTCGGCTCTTTTCTGCAAATTTAATGAGGTGAAATGAGAAGAATAGAAAATGAGGGGAATAGAAACATGAAAAGGAAGAGCAGGAGGCGAATTCTGATAGGATGGATGCTATTATTTTGTTTTCTTTATGATATATTAGGAATGTGAATATTTGTATGGTACCGGTTGTAATTAGTAAACAAGCTTTTTTTAAGTTCCGTAAAATGGTTCAAAATTACCAAATTGTCTTTGACTAATGGCATTGCTTTTATAGAGTTGTTTTCATCTGAAGGCGAATCACGGGAGGTGCGCATTCAGCGTCTAGGTACGCAAATAGCTAGTTTAGCAAAGAAGTATTCACTGGTACCGAAATATTATCCTCTTGGTAGGTTTTTCTGATTTTCCTAATGTTATATAAGAAATGTAGTTTTTCCTCTACATGATTTGCAAAAACGATGAGACTGTAAGGTACTTTAGAATGTGACGAGTACGTAACCGTGAACTATAGACTGAAATATGTATATATCCTGTTTCCACTAGCCAGATAAAGACTGTAAAATATTTTGGGATGTGATGATTACGTAATCGTGAACTATAGGCTGAAATATGTGATATATCCTACTTCGTACTAGCCAGATAACATGAAGGGGAGTTGTCCTGTCTCTTCCCATTGTTATTAATTAAGATCTGGTAGATCTATGCCGAAAACAGGCCAGAACCTTGATCTTTCTTTGATGCCCTTACCCACACTCTTCATCTTTCTGAAGTGTTTTCCAGGTGTGTCTGTAAAGGCTGTAAAACTATCTGTAAAAGTTTCCCACGTGTGCATCTCATTTGCCGATTTTACACTGCTTATAGGAAATATTTGAAAATATGTTTCATCTTTTCTTCTTGTAAAGATGATGTGTTGTAATTATTGCTATACTGTATTTATTGTCTTTTCAGAGATGATACTGTCGAAATTGTTGAACAGAGGAATGCGCGAAGGCTTTTCACCTTCGTTTTTTCATTTCATCGGTGCAAGAATTGATGCGCCACTAAATGTTATGGTTGATACATTGTCATCAATGTTCAGGTTAATAAAGTTTTATATTTATTTCTCGTCTTCATTTATATCAGTTGTGACTCTTTTTACGAATGATTTGAAATTACATACAGATAGATAAAGTACTATAGTTCTGATATCAAACAGCGAAATTTTTATAGGAAAGATCCCTTTTATCAGAAGAATAATACAGCATCACGTTACTTGATGCGGTCAGCATTACATGTTATAACACAGTTTGTGGAAAATTCCTCTCGTACTTATCAGCAGAGGTAAGATTTGTTGGTATCACTTTCTCAGTTATCCTTCTCTCCAGAGCAGTGGGTAGGGCATTTGTCTGAAAAGTACAATAATGACATTGAGAGGCGAATTAATCAAATATGAGTTCTAAGATTCATTGCAACTTTTCAAGCACCCAGTGGAAGGATATTATTGATAATTTTTGTAGGTAATATATTTTGCAGTAGTTTCAAAATCTCATTTATTGAAATATCATAACTGGTGTTTTTGTTGCAGCAAGACATCACTGGCTAGCAAATGTTTAGATTTAATAGCGGCATTTTTGATAAATCTTTCACAAGCAGAGTCCACTGTTTCTGACCAGAAAAAACTCGCCGAAACGTTCAAATCTTTGCAAAATATGTTGGAAACTATGTGAACTTCAATGGTGATTCTTTTTAGCTGTGGTTGTTCGATTGTTAGTTTATTTCTTTTGTGCTTTTCAGTTGTATTGAGATTATTTGAAATAATGAACATGACCTAAGTGTAAACAGTATATGTTATCGCTGTATTGAGATAGTATGTAAGGCTATATTCTGCTCTAATAGGACAGAATGGAATTTCAGGTTTGGAAGGGATTCATATTTTTCACAAGCTGTTTTATTTTGAGGAAAAGTCAGTAGAAAGATTTAGATTTTGAAAAGTTTAGAATCCTGATTGCAGAGCTACCTTCCAATATTTGTGAATCTTCTCTGTATTTCGTCAGGTTTTATTTTAATTTAAGACTTGATTTAATCTTCTAATCGATTTGTAAATATTGAAAAAAACCCATGCAGGTTTTGTAAACGTGAAGACTTCGCAAAATTCAAGTTTCCTTGGTTTTGTTAAATTTTTAGAGGGGAAACCTTTACTTTTTAGATTAATCGTATCAGTCAAAAATTCAGAACTTTCCTTTTTGAAATATGGATGAGTTTATGAACTCTTACACTACATTGACTTTTAAGTTACTGCACTATTTTCATAAGATTAACTTCCAGAAAAGTTTTCCCTAGTGCTTTCGAAAACGAACGAGTAAATAGAACTAAAGATTAAAATTTAAGCTTGAATTGGAGTCGATCTGAATTTCTTGATATTGTAATTCATATGAAAGTTGGAAGATTCCATATTTATTAAATTTCTACGGTACACTACTTAACAAGTGTTCCAATAATTTTTTATTGTTGTCTTTTCGGCTTAGTGTCTTGTTTCACTGCATTTACGGAAATTTGTCAAATTTCAAAACAAATTTTGCAATGCTTTGGGATTTATGTTATATGAAAGCATGAGTCGAAATCTGAGATTCAAAATGATGCAGATGGAACTCTTAGATGACTGATCTCTAGCAATTCAATTTTGTTGTTGATTTACTATTGTTGTGTGTTTTTGACAAATGTTTAGGGAAGGTTTAATTTGAATGCGGAACTGTCATCACTTACATTTCTAGAATAAGATATTGTTGGATTGTTTTATTCATTGGTATGTTTTTGTTTTTTCTGGCATAGCTGCCACTTCGAAGATTTGTGTATCATTAATTTTCTGAGTGAGTCCGCTTTGGTACTTATGTTGTATTTATTGTCACAGATTTCTCGCTAGTAAAATTTCGCCTATTTAAAATTTGACTTTGCATTAAATGATCTTTCGAGTCTTAGGTGGATACAAAGGCGATAGAAGCGTTGTATTTGATCATATTAGATCAGTGGAGAGAAGGGAGTAGAATAGCCCGAATTAGATTCTGGGATTTGGGTACGAAAATTGATTGGTGAGGTAAGGGGCTGCATTTTCACGAGGAGAATTAGCCATCAATCAATGTTGGCTGTTCTCTAAAAGGGACATGGAATTACTCTTCTCCGGTTAAACCTTTAGAAGTTTTGATTTATCGTTAATTCAGCGACTTAAATAATTAGACCGACACCAGCACTGGTCTACGGATTGTCAGTTAAGTGACAGGTTTGAATCCTGCATCCTCTTGTATTGAACTTTTATTGTTGTGAACGACATTACCAACTAGTGGACAGTCATTGGATAGACACCATTCATGTTATATCCCCGTATGAGTGGTCTGCTACAGAAGGTAAGAGTGATGGAACAGAGGATACACTACGGGAAGTGGTGGGTTATCTTTCTCCGTATGTAGTATTTTCATGTACCGAGGAACGAAGAGAAAAAGGACGGATTGTATGACATGAAATATTTTAATCATTCAAGTTTCCCGTTTCAATCGTCTTTTTATCTTTCCTAAATTTCTTTGTTTTGACATTACTTCATCGTTATCAACATTGTTTTATTATATCATCCCTCTCACATTTTCCATTATGAAATTTTACGAAATCTAATAGAATTTATGAAATTCTCCTATTTTGAAATGGTATAATTTAAAATTTTATTGTATTTTGAAAAAATTTTCCTTGTCTGTGAAAATATTCCTTCATTAAATCAATTATACGAACACATTGCTACTGGTGCAATATTAGCAATGGTTTTGTTATTGCAAAAGAAAGCCATTGTACGTATCATCTTAACATTTTTTGCAAATAACTATTCGTCCCTTTTCTTTAACATATTCCAATCATTATTAGTGTATAACTATTGAATCTAGTTAAGCATAGAAAAATGTTGTTAATGTTGGATAATAAAAATCAATAGAGATTTCACAATCATCATGAAATTTAACTCATCTTTAGCACCTCTGTTCTTAATCTTTCAGAGATTGGATGGAATATTAGGCCATTTAGCCACTGGTAAAGAAAATTTTACTATTTCATATCCAAATTTGTTCTTACCATAGTTTAAAATTGTACCACACAATATATTTAATATTAGATTCATATGAGCCCAAATAATAATTATACCAATATTTTATGCCACTTAGCTTCTCCTTTTTATTATTAATTTTGACACTGTGTAAATTTCGAAAAAAAAAATCCACAACATTCGACAGACGATAAAATAGGAGAGTAGTTGGAAAAACTAATTGATTTCGAAAATTAATTCCAACAAAAAACAAAAAAAAGAAAAAGTATAAATAGCTTTGTTCAATATCCTGTTCCCTTTGCTGTGACTGTGTTATATGCCATTCCGATGCTTCTTTCTTGCTTTATTTTCAGTTTTTGTTGATTATTTACTGCTTCCTGCTATATATAATCTCCTAGACTTAACGGAATGATATTTTAAAAAAGGCCAAATTCACGTGATATTTTTCTTCTGAATTCAAAAATTGATCATAAAAAAAACTGAAGAAACCCCTAATTGTTAGCAATATATTTGGCACACGAACTGGTAATAAATACATAGCATGCTGGCGGTAGTAATCAACAACCTTGAAAATGACGGAAATAATGATTGACGATTAATAGTTGACAATGACTTATCGAACATAATTGTCACAGCTCTCCCCTTACAGCAACATGAAAAATTTTCGGCGAACTTAAGCTCCGCCATCCTGCCGTCGTTCGACATTCCAAACAATTTAAGAATTGTGGAAAAGTTGGAGTTTCATGATCGATCAAATCAAAAAAGTCGTCCTCTTCAAGTGTCGTTTTCCTTCTTCATCTTATACAGCAATAATGGATCATTTTTCGATTGGTCGTGATGTAGACGAAAAGTGATTAGAAATGATTACTGACGGAAGAAAGAATCTCCAAAGCACTTCTCAGAAATCAAAGGGTGCACTGAAAGTGTTCATTTTTTGATGGTCTTTCATCGGTTTAATTCACTGAATTCTGAATTACGACGAAACGATTACATTCTAGAAAATGTCCAGCATATCGATTAAATACCTCAGTACCAATGGCTGGCACTGGACAACAATGAAAGAATCCAATTCTTCTCCACGACAATGCCCGACCATGCATCGAACAATGAACGCCTTTGTCGCCGTTTTCCTTCAATCGTGACAAAAACTGAGGGTTCTTTTTGCTTCCTTGGGTAGTACTATCTCAAACTTGGGTAATTAAACCTATTATTACGACAAATTTATTAATACAACAACGAACTTAGCGATTACGATATCGACACAACAAATTGATGACGAAACCACTAAGGATAATGGAGATCAAATGATATTTAACCGACCTCGATGAAACACATTTGTAAAATGACTTGACGCCCCTCCGCTTCCTTTTGTGGGAGGCCTTGAGCATTCTATGATTACAAGAATTATCTTCCCTATGAAGCGCCCATTGGTCTAAAATTCTTTGTTAGCCTAAACGGAAGACAGTATGAGCATATAAAACAAAAATGTCTGGCTTTTAATAAAAGAGATTATTGTTCCTTTGTTTCTACTTGCGATATCAGTGACAGCTTTAAAATTTAAAGTTTTGCCTCATCGACCAATTTATCTGATCTCTTGTCAATGGATTGTCATTACTTCAATCATCTTAATAACTTTTTCTACAAAAAACATTCCTAAACCAGCGGTATGACGAAGCTTATTTCTAGAGATCATCCAATCGCAACATTTAGGCTTCTTTCTTACAGTACCAATCAAACTTAATCCTCTTTCGCTAAAATGAGTTAATCGTCAGAGCTTCTATTTTGATTAATAAGGATTTGTTTTGTTTTTTTAATTCCATATCCATGTTTCGAAACTCACTTATCTTATACCAGCCCATTTATGTAATTTGACAATTAAATTATTTTTTAGCATCATAGGTGACAAAAAGTCATGCAAATTCAACACATTGAATAGTTTTTTTTTTTTTTTACCCGCACTAATTTATTTCATTTCGTTTGCAATGGCTGAAATGGTTGTTTTGAGTAAAAGAAAGTGGTATTTGAAGATTTACATCTTTTAAAAATTTAGTTTTTGTCATATACAGTTAATTGTAAATAGTTTTAGAAACCGTAACACGCACATATCATAAAACAATCGCTGTTCTGGATTCATGACTGACGCTTCTGCTAAGAAATGCGTTCCGAATTACTGCAAATTGTTACGGAAGACCGATTTGGAACCATGTTTCTGGGTTAATGAATATGTTCATACTGGTTATCGACCACCACATTTATCCGCAATGCAATATGTGAAATGGTTAGCAGTAATTTGATTATTCTCTCTAGGATACACTTCCGTTGATTTCGATGGATTTAAATATCGTCGTGAACTGTTGAAATTTTTGATTTATTGTCATGAAATCGTTTATTATCATTTATTACCTTATATCTTATAATTATTCGATCAAATAGTTTTATGAATCAAATTTTGGATGATAATGGATAAGGTTTGTAGGAGTAAAAAGTGAAACTGTTCTCTACAATAGGTTAAACAAACCTTTATTGTTTGAAATACATTATTGTTCAATTTTAAATTATTATCACCATTGCAATCTTCACTGCAACACTATCAATTAACTCTTTCAATCAATAATTTGTAATCATTGCTATTTAACTTTCAATTAATAACTTTGTTGAATCGTAATAATTCATCATGAGGAAAAGAGCAATGTTACAAATTTACAAATTTCAGAATATTTTGTTAGTTTCAAGTTTTCAGGATATTTCAGTGGAATAATGAAACAGTTAACATATGGACTCATCTGATTGGTTTCTTCTATTTCACTTGGCGTCAGTATGTAATTAATATTTATTTATTACCTTCAGCAAATGCTAATGCAAACGATTATGTCATTGCTACAATATTCTTGCTTGGTTTACAGGTACCTTCTCCTTTTACTTCCACCTCATTGCTTCATTGGCAAAAATGATCAATCTAAACGGATAAGGAAGTATTATGGGAAGAATTAGAAAAATGAGGACGTGACAATGACTGAAAATACCTGTTTAGGAAGACAAATTGTTGGATGATGCCAGTGAAAGTTAATGAATGACTCCATCATTTCAATTTGTACCGTAAAACTACCATTAATTAACGGCGTTGTGATTATTAGTCCAATTAAAATGCATCGTCGGTTGATTAAGGAGAAACATCCCTACTTCAAATTACCAATGTTTTTGTTTATTAAAATGTGTGAAGGTATATTTTAGCAAAGAATGATATTAAATAATAATGGAATTGAAAAAGAGAATTTAAGAGAAAGAAATCGTAAGCTAGTAAAAAGATGTTTTAAATTAAATATTTGTATTTCATACATTACTTTAAAGTTGTACAAAATTGGGCTACAAATTTTAAACCACAAATGTACCAACAGACTCAACATTATTGGCAATTTTAAAAAGCAAAAAGAAAAATGAATGAATAAGTAAGGTAATCTATCATTGCTGCATGCAAGACAATACATGATAACCTAATGGTTTTATAACTTTTCAGCGTCCGTGATACTCAAGAATTTCTTGATATTCAGAAATCTTCTGGATACATCCAAATGCTTGCTCATTTTATTTTAATTTCTAAAATAAATATTCCTACATATAAAAATTTAATGAATCCTTCAGATATGTATGCTTTTATCATCATTTTATCATATCTTTGGTTCAACAAGTGCTGAACGAAAACGTATGTTGTTACGATTTGATATTTTTGGGATATCAGCCGGATTACTTAGCATTTATTTGATGGGTATTTATACTGCATTCCTATGTTTTGAGGTTTGTTTTGTCGGAAATTTTCCTACGATATTCCAATCAAAAATGGGATTTTTTCTTCGAACTAAAATAATTCGAAATAATTTTTTTTTCTCTTTAAAGAATTTGCAGTGAAGCGTGCATATTGCAATAAAAATTAACATCTTTATTAAAAGAAGAAATTTAATAAATAACGCACTTTTTTTTTATGAGAAAATATAATAAAATTTCTTCGTCTTTTTATTTACCATTAATATTCGTTTTTTTTTTTTTTTTTTTTTTTTAATTGCACAACTTTTGAGATGTGTAAATAATGTTAGTAAGTCATATATAATAATTTCAAATTGAAAAACTTTTGAAAGAACAAATCTATAAAATGACTTTGTTTCTTTTTTAATTTTTTATAAAAGATATCTTACAATAAAGTACAAACATTTGTTTAAAAATCGTTTTAATATGGTCGTTTATATATATACGTTTGAACAAATGCGCAAAAATAGTTTCATGCTTATAAGTTACATCCACATTTGTGTAGCTTCATACATGCATAAGTATTTCGTCCACATCTTATCATCATGACACAGTTGGTTGATTTCAGATTATAAATATTATTTTTTGACAGTGATTAAATGATAAACCGGTTTGATTAGTAGTACATGGCATTAAGCTGGTTTTAAACATTTGATGTAAACGATTTGGAAAGCGTGTTATCAAACATATCGACGAATAATATCTAAAAACATTCATAAGGATGATATAAAATTACAGAGCAAAATAATGTTAAATGTGAAATGTAACATTTCATTTATACGATTAAGCAGCTAGTAACAAAAAAAAATACAAAAAAATAAATGGATAAACATTTGATGTTTGTGATCGGTTTTATTAAAATGATGGTGACATTTGGAACAGTCAGAATCTCTTGATCACTCATCGTTTGACATCATTTGATGATGAAGTGATATAATTATTACATATGACAATGTACTGCATAATAAGTGTTCAAATTATTTTCATTAATAGAATTTGAATAACTTAATTGTATTCAATGATTCTAATGCTCCTTTTTTTCCTCTCAATTATTTAAAGGAATGGCAAAAGTATTATTTTGCTTTTTTATTTGGAATATCACTGATAACAGTATATTTACCATTGAACAATAATATTAATGAAACGGTTCGATTTGGTCCCCAATTCAGTTGCACTCATTTAACTTATTTAATTATTGCCACATTAAGTTTTGGACCAGCATTTCACTGGATTGCCCTACATGGTGGCATTGGCAGTGAGCATGTTATGGTAAGTTCTGTTTCGTTCCATAGTAATTCGACGGAACAAATTCTTGATAAAATGATAAAGGATGAGGTGATAAGTTCCTTTCTTCTCATTTTATCATATTAGCTTTTTATTAATTGTATGAAATTGCGCGAAAAACAAAACTAATTTTGACTAATTGTTGAAAACTTTTAAAAGCAATAATTGATAGTGTTATTGACTTATCCTTCTAACAAACACCATTCCATCAGTGAATAGAGCGATTAAGGAAATGTGCTTATCAAACAATTGACTTTTTAGAAATGGTTACCAAAACTTCTTGTTTTATATGCAACATCTGGATGTGCATTTTTATTCTATATTTCGATGATTCCAGAAAGGCTGAAACCGGGTGATTTCATTTCTCAATCTTCCTTTTTTTTTCGATCATTTTTATTGTGAAATATTACTAATAATAATTTGACTGGCAGATAAGTTAGCGTATTTAATCGCTGAATTTGTTAACATGTTTCGGAAAACCTTGGTATCCGCATATCCGGTATGTAGTCAAGCTATCACCGGGACAGATGTTAGATAAATAACCGTATAGGTGTGATGAATTAATTGTATTTCAAATAAATGCTGTAATTATGTTTTCCATTTTCCGATTCATTATCACTGATCCAAATTTTGCAGGTATCTTTGATTTAGTGGGATGTAGTCACCAGTGGTGGCATATACTGGTCCTTGCGGCAATGTGGTATTGGCAAAATGAAACTCTTGATTATTTGGCATCTCATCGCTTACAAACAAATCATTGCTTAATTTATAATCGATTATCAAATATTACTCTTGCATATCAACTTATGCATAACATGATCGATTGAGTGATTTATTGAAAGAAGCTTCTGTTTAGGTTAATTTATGTAACATTATCATGAACTGTGAAGGGTGACTGGTCAAATTAACCACTGGCTGTGATATTAAAATTATATAGTTATAGTGACATAATTAACTTATAACACAATTAAAACGACTAACAGTGATAATTTATATCTCCCAATCAAATTTAATTTCAAATCTTAGATTCAAAATTCAAAAATCGCGTCAACTTTTGCAGCACTCTCCCTCTATGTGTGTTTTCTGAATGTTTCCTTTTATTCGAGTTTGATTCTTTCCATTAAATTCTTCGACAAATAAATTTTTCGCGTTACCATACTTCATTTTTCTCTCCTTGTGATGTCTAACAGAAATTATTTCAATTTGATAAAAATTTTTAATGCCACTATTTGTCATTTTTTTCTCACCTACTTTGCATCAATCATTCATACATGTGTGTGCACATATTCTGTGATGTGTCTCACAAATTAGTAAAATTTTTAAAAAAAAGTTAATTCTGGTAATGGATGGACAAATTCGTTTGAATTAAATTTCAATCACAATCCCTAATAATGCACTCTTCGGAAATTTACCAATTCTTTTTTTGGTGTGGTAAAAATCGATGTGCTGCATTTTTTAGTGTGGTACTTTTATGCGCTGAGTTGAGAAGCACCATCGATTCTTGTAAATAAACAGATAAGGCTATAAACTCGAGTCTCCTTTAATTCATCTTCCCATTTTTTTCCTAAAATGTCAGTTATTTGTTGCCAAATGAAATGAACTTTGAAATAGCTTTTTCCTGACGTGAAATTGAATTTTCGAAGCAGTGCGCAATTGTTGGTAGCTGTGGAAGGAAAATATAAGAATTATTCGAAAGATGAGGTTTTCAGAATGATAAAGTTTTGATAACATTGGGATTGAGCGTATTAATGCTTATTAAACTTTTATGAAATGTCAATAAAACATTAGCTAATAAAACATTAGTGCTAGTTGGTGTGGAAAAGAAATAAGAAAATGTAGAATTATTTGAAAGATGAAGTTTTTCAGGACAACAAAGTTGTAATGACATTGAGATTGAGCGCGTTACATGCTAGTTAAACTTTTATGAAATATGAATAAAACATTAGTTAAAAAAAACTGCAGTAAAGTCGAGATGTTGCTGTCATTACCTTAATGACAATTTTGTTTTCGCGAAACTTATTAGAGAACAGTTCCAAAGGTTGAATTATTAGAATAAAATGTTTGACGTTACAATCGGTTGAGATGTGATAGTAATGATCGTGCTTCCGGAATTTTATCCAATGTTTCAAGTAATCTTTTTGCTTTCAGCGCTGTTTCATCGCTTCCAATAGTTATACTGTTTAAACGTTTGATCAATTCTTGCCTACCCTGAAATATAGGCATTTAAATTACTTGATGAATTTTGAACGTAGTATCATTTGTTCAGACTTGGTAAAAACAACCTTCTGGATTAGAAACTTCCTTTGTAGAGGGAATTTCTAATCCAGAAGTTCGCAAATGCAATGCAGCATATTAGTGTCAACCACGTAGTTTGAGCGCTCCTATCTTGCACTTCGAGAACAATTTCTCGAGAAATCCACCAGGAATTCATATGGGAAATATGATTACCTGGATATCCATCAATTTACATCCATTATTCCTAAATATCATAGTTAGTTACAAGTGTCCAACACTTAGTTGGCTTAAATTTTCACCTTCGGTGCGTAAATGGAGAAGTAAATAGTGTAGTTTGGATTAGCGAAAGGATCCTGGTTCAATGGAGCGATAACTTCGTAAGTTAAAGATAATGCATGCACTGCTGATGACATACACAACAACCAAGTAATAGCGCGCAATAAGATTTCCGGTTTATCCGTATCCAGAATTGACAATAAGCCTGTCACTGTCTAAAATACTGTGAGTAAGTTGAGATGTTGTTGGGTTGTATTGATTAGGTAGATCAAATGGTGCAAATCACTCGATATCTTGGTAGGATTAAACAAGAAAAGAAAAATATGGTTACTGTCGACAATCTCTTTCGTGACAACATCGGACTATATTACTGCTGAAAGATGTGTTCAACTGAATGAACAACGAATTTTCTTAAAACATTGTCTAGAAGGTATATAAGAACTACCTTAGCAGCTAAAATATGCGGGACCATATCAGGACAACATGATAAATTTACCAGTAATCGAAGTGAATTGATGTTTGCTTCACCTTTTTCCCAAAGCCTGTAAAAATGAATGCGCACATAATTTTTGGGTAAAAACCGAGCTAATTTAAGTAATTAAAAGTTTTGTGCTAAGAAATCAAAAGTAAACTTGGTTTAGCTATATCTTGACGGTTCGATATTAAGAGATTTTATATCAATTGAAGAGTTTTTTATTTAAAAAATTCATGAATTTTATGTGGAATTGGCAAGGCAGTAAAGTAGGAAAGGTAAGTCGCACCTTTTGAGGCAAACAGGTATGACTGGTAAGATGGTCTCAACTTGTGGTCGTGTAATTGTATAGGATAGATTTGTGAGCGCTTGGAATGCAACCGTTCTTTCCATATCCAATGATGAATTCAAACGTTTCACAATAAATGGAATTGTCTGCTGTAGCAGTTCGGTATTTTCCCTGCATGCAGCCATGTTTGCGATGCATTGTAATAGCATGACCTGATTTCAGCAGGATGAATAAATAAATGAGTTCGATGCATGAACTTGAAAAAGTTTACTTAAGAAGTTGGGAAGAGTTGAAAACAAAAAAGTCAAACACTAAACCTTGGAGGAATTCGGTAAAGCTGCATGATAATTTTTCATCATTGCCGCCACTTTTTCGGTTATACCAAACTGAGCAAATAAATACTGCAAAATTGCAAATTTTGAATAAAACATTATCGCCAATGCATCTGAATAAAACGTAGATTAGTCAATTAGTCAGTGATGAAAAATAGATCAATCAATGATGATCAATGAACGGTCGTCGTTTAGAATTTCATAAACATAATCATATCTGAGATATAATAAAATTACTGAAGTAATTTTACTTGTTTGGTAGAAGAATTCCGATGATTGTTCAGAGTTCAAACAACAAATCTTAAACACAATATTAATCATTTATTACATGATTAAGTTAATGATTAGACCTGGTTTGCAGTATAAGCAGTAGCATTTGAGATGACAGTCAATAGAGGCAAAAGAATATCCGATGAAATATCGATGCATTTCAATGCGGTACATAGATATTTTGCTTCTGATGGTGTGATAAGTTTCTGAAAAGAGTGATAATTCATTCTGATAAAAAAACGAAAAGCCAAAAGGAACAAATCATCTCCCCACTTGGAATTTATTTATTCATTCTTCCTTCTCAAATGGAATGATTGGAATGATGTAAACCTGTGTCCGGTAAAGTTTGTTAATCAATGATTTCAATTCATCGCTTGTTGAAAAGAAATTTGCTGATGGATTAACTGTGATACGCCATTGTGAAGAATTGCGCTCATCTTCATCCGGATCTGTCTGTGGCAAACTCTGCAAAAAATCATAGCTGATTTTTGGAATTGTTCAAGGTAAACACAAGGTACAAAATATGACAATAATTGAAAAAAAAAAGAAGCAGGAACAGTTGGTAGTTTTCGTTTGTTTTTTTAACTTAAAAAAAAGAAGTTTTGAAAATCAGAATATTTTCATTTCTAAATATCAGAATTTTTATTTACTGCTATATCACAGATAGATTAAAATGTCTATTTGCCTTCCGTTATTCTGGAAAATTTTCAAAATTTTCACTTCTTGTTTTCTTCAATTGATCATGAAATTTATCATTTCATTTGTTTAAAATCGGCCATATGGATCAGAGACATGAATTAACAGGCTGGACAATTAATTAACTAGACCTATTCATGTTGATATCTTACTATATACAAAGTAATATTTTTTACACCTTTAATTATCATCCTATTTTCTTTCCTTCATTTTTTCCACGATCTCTCTTCAAAAACACGAATGTGGTTGAAGCAAAAAATTGCTGTAATTTTCGCATTTTTATCATAGCGGAAGTTTCGTTCCATTTTTTTTTTCATTCTTTTTTTAAAATTCAATCTGACATAAATTTTTCCAAATTTTTTTCTTTTTTTTGAAAAAAAAAAGAAGGAAAAACTAGTCGTGAAGTCAAATATTTTATACATAGAAGAGATTCAATGAATATCTAAATAAAGATTCATTGGTCAATCTTTTTGATGCCTAATTGTTTGCTGTAGAAAATATGTTTCAATATGTTAAAAAAGCTCTTTTTGAAATGCTTTTTGAAAAATTAAAAAACCTTTTTCTCAACACTTTACATTTTATTTTCTATTTCCATTTGTCGTGCTTTCGAAGTTGTATTAAATTGATTACACACAAATTTAAAAGAAGCATTTTTCTCCTCCTCATGGTGCTACACGTACGCTTCAGAATATTCCGTATACGTCGAAGGACAATGATGATTTTCAAGGTTCTTGAAGTAGCGTAACATTTCTTGTTTTACAATGAACAAACAAATTTTGAAGTATTCTTACTTACGCATAGATAAAATATATTTCAAATACAATGAGATAGATCGACCTGAACTTGAAGTTTTTTTCTTGCTCGAAGCAATCGTAAAGCAACAAAGAAAAAAAATTAAGGATGAAACCTGAAAGCTTCCAAATCGGGGTGAAGCAATTTCAACAACGAAGGCGGATTGCTGCTGCCCCATTTACCAAACGACTCTATTGATCCCCATCAAAGAGTGGTGAGATGGTGGTGAATGAGATGCATTTATAGGCTTTCGACTTCGATCCTTGCTATACTCCCACTGGACTCAAGCCTAAGCCTAGGCTTTTGCTCTCCCTCTCCTACTCATGACAGTTATTCACTGATTTTGCTAGCTGCTACTGCAATAGCTAAAGCGGTAGATTGATTTGTCCTAAATCATCATCCATAAATCTTTCCTATTCTCCTGTTTCTCATTCTTCCACTGCTTCCAGAAAGTAAAATAAAGAGAAAGGCGTATCCTTGGTTCCCATTGAAATAATTCTTTACTCGAAATTTAAATTTAATTGTGAGAAAGAAATATGTGGGTTGATCAAATGAGGCAAACAAGAGGAGAAGAACAAAGAAGCATTTTCAGTTTCACTAAGCATTTTCAAGAAGAGCAACAAGTCATTTTTTCATCGAGATAATCTAGCCAAGTATGATTATGAAAAGATCACCTTATTGTTCCTTTGGCTAACAAGCAGGATGATACTAACAGAGCAAGAATGATGACAATATGATTAAGCAAAACATTTGAAGTCATTGCTTTTTTCTTTGTCGAAAACCACGAACTCATTCTGTCTAATGCATAAAAGTTTCAGACCAATGCATCGAATTATGAACTGCAAAACTGTGTGATGAGGAAGGAAAGAATTTTGCATAATTATAGTTGCAATGAACAATTAAGTGAGTGATATCATAGTTAACTTTATTTAGGAAACAATTTAGCAGTATTTGGTAAAGCACTTTTGAGATCTTTGAGGCACTGTTGAGGCTGTAGACTCTGTAAATTAAGTGTCGTAGAGAAGCCTAAACGTCCTTCATCGATTAAAATTTCCGTATTCTGTGGGTCGATACCACATGATGTCGCTAAACGAATGCCCTCACTGTATGTAAGTTCCTCGATTTGCTTCCGCATCTCTGGCCACATCATTTCGGTTATCATTCCTGAAATTCTCATATCATCACTTCTTTAACAGTATCATACATGCCACTTAGGTCTATCGGTAGTATTACCTGCACGGTCGAAAGATTGTAAGCAGTCAAAAAAAAGTGGATACACAAAAAGGACTGAAACCAGGGAAAATCATAATTTCTTAGCATTGATTGCCACGTTTTGATAAAAATAGGCTAATTTTCTCCTAATCCAAGTGTAATTTTGTTAGCTAAGAAGAATATTCATTTAAGTGTTGTCGATTACTCTAATAATAATTAGATTAACAGTAATGAAATCCAAAATAAGTGTTTACCTTTTATTAGGTCCTGAACAAAAAATGACCAAGAAGGAGGAAAGGCACCATTTTCCATTACCACATTTGTGTCAAGCAATTGTACTAATGTCCGCAAGGTGCCCGAATCAATAACGGGCCGTAGTTCGGCTGTGACAGATAGAAACATGGAAACAAACACAGATGTGACGTTTTTATCTGGATTCACGACACGCAAATTGAGCCTATCACGTCTTGAAATAGAAAAAAAAAACGTTCAATTTTAAATAAATGTAAATTAAGGCCTCAATTAACAAACAATAATGGGGAATTTTACTATACAATTGGGTTTGAGTTTAAAATCAAGCTTCTAAATTTTTGATTTGAATTATCTCGAAAGCATTGATTAGAAGAACTTACTTCTCCAAGACAACAGTACCGTTTGTAGCTGTCAAAATAGGTGATCCATTAGCCCAAACATTCAGCAAGAAGTAGCAAGAGGTGCAAAGAGTTGAAAGAAATTCTCGAGAAGAAAGAGGTATCACAGGACTTGTTACCGCAATCGTTTCCTCCATCCACTGGAAATTCCAGTCAATCTGCAAATAAATTGGTTTCAAATTCCCTTTTCAAAACAAATTTCCTTTGAAGCCTAGTAAAATGAAATGGCTAAAATCAACTTTTAAACGTAAATGACAGCAATTCGTCGTTGTTCCTGTCGTCATTATCGTTACGATAATTTGCTTCGAAATTCTGCATGTATCCGAACATCGTAAATCTAGCTTCAGAAAAGGCTTAATTATTATAAATAAGAAACTCCAGCACTGCATAATTTCTCGAAATTTTTTCAATATGAGGACCAATTTTGGGCTACTTAAACGGTATAATTTGGAAAAAACCTGATTTAGGAAGTCATTGAGGGCAGTATCATCGATCCAGATTATTATCCGATCCTCGTTGTTCCATTTCACACTTACATTTGCGTATGAAACTCCATCGTTTTCAAACGGACGCTTCCATTTGATTTGTGTTCCTATCAAAATATGCTTCTCTTCTACTGTTATTGATGTTAAACGATAGAATAAGGAGGAATCTGCGGTATTGATAATGTCGGCATTGATAATGTCGCGAATATGAGCTGGCAGGATCTCATTTAATGACACGTTCCTAAATCTTTGAAATTTAAGGATACACTGCTTTTTACGAATGTTATGCTGATATTAAATTAATTGTAAAAAGGAAAATCATTCCTGTACTCACATAATAACAGGATTTTCGATATTTGAGATGTAGTTCGAGAGAGATGGACAAATGAGCTGCTGAAGATGTGATCGAATCGGATTTGTTGCCATATGTAACAACGTGCCTACCATCCAGTAATTGCTAGATGTAGCATTAACAGTTGTATCACGCAGAGAACATGATAACATTCGAGCATTTTTCTCCTCGATTCGTACGGCTAACTCAACATCACCCACCTGAACTGATTACTAAACTTCCGAAAGTAGCACAATATACGACTTGTATTGTTATAATTAAATGACGGGAAGAGAATGGAAAAATATAGGTTTTGAAATGAAAGTGATCAAAATGATAGCAGTACTGATAATGAATGAAAATAGTAAACAATGAAATTTGAAATTAGTAAGTTATGAAATGGTACAGTAAGCAACGGTAAAGCAACTTACATAAACGGCAAGATCGATAGTTTCATCTCCAAGGCTGACTGGCCAAATATTTGGAGTAATGTTCGACTTGGAGTTTATCCGAACACTGCTTGCTTTTAAGCGTATCGTATCGGGATAAAATTTTACGGTAACATTTGAATATGAAATTCGATTGTAAGTTTTAATATAGGCAAGAGGTAACAGAAGGGGTTTTCGATGCGTCCGAAATGATAAATAAAGTGAACGTGGGGAGCTAAGTAGTTGATGAGCTCCTTCACGAATAAGCTGTGAAGCGGCACCGGATCCGATATCAAGCGATACATCAGATGCTGTTATGAATGAACATTGCAGGTACAATAGTTGCACAGAAAAAGCTAAATAAACAGGTAAGAGGTAGTGCATGACGTGCACCACCTCTAAACACCACCACCACCTCCACGGCATTAGTCATTTGAAGAACGAGTTCTTGAAGGACATCCTCGATTTCCCCCGTTGTTATTGATGACTGAATAGATGGAAAGAGGGGGGAGGGGAAGAGAGGGACACCCACCAAAACACTTCCTTCCATTTAATACACATATCCACATTTATTTTGTATCGTCCCCTTCTTACAACAAACATTATTTCATGGGCTTCACGTTTGCCACTTTCCTACTCCTTCTCATTTACAATATTCTTTCTTCCGCAGATATACATTTACATCCTCTTTTACAGGTAGTTATTTTCCACTTTGGCATTATCCATCCCGTTGAATCGATCCGTATTTCCGGATATTTCATTCAATTATTCTTATCGTATAACGATAATATTATAAACTGTTCACTCAAAAATTTTCGATTATCTCAAAATAGGAAATTTCATCTTAAGATCTACTTGTCATCGTCCAGTGCTATACGAATACGCATCTTACCACGAGCTGTAGCTTATCTGAATAATATCGGAGCTCAAATATTAAATGAGCAATTACCACGTTTATCCATACCAAATATCAAACAACGCATCAACAATGGACAAGGATACGTTTCAGTATCACGGATTCGTGTATCTCGATATAAACAAGCAACCGAACATATCATTTCTACATCAGCACCAAATAAAATCACTTGGATTATGAGAAATCTTAATATGGGGTAAGTTTAAAATCATACAAATTATCAGTGATAATAACAATTCATCATTATTTAACATTTTAAGAGTTTGTTAATGGTATTAAATGCGAATGAAATGTGATTACTGTATAGAGTTGATAACTTTCAGGTTAATAGGAAGTTTGTCAGGAGAGGTCAATATACTGTTACCGATGAAACTTGAGGGCGAAGCTGAAATATTAGCATATGGTGTTAATTTTCAATTAGAAAGTGCCCTAGAACAATCAGAAACAGGAGCAGCTCGAGTGTCAACAATTTTTTGTCGTACGACTATTCAATTAATGAATATTGAAATTTATAATGGTGGTATGACTGGAATAGCACTGAATTTATTCAAGGCATTCTTAACTTTAATTTTAATTTTTTTTTCTTTTTTTGATCAGTAGTTTTGCAATAACATCGCAGTGCTTAAATTTTTTTACAAATTTAGTTAACTTGATCAAATTTAGCAATGACTTTTTTTTTGTCCTCAAGAAAAGAAGAAGGAAAGTAACCAATATAGAGCAATAGAATTGTTGACATACCGCGGAGAAATTTGACACATCGAAAAATTCTGGTCTTATTTGATTGTCATTTTAAAAAGAAACTTCCTAAAATTTAAAAAATAAAAAACGACGAGCTCATGTATTCATTTTTATTAAAGACATAATTTTCTTTTCTATATTTTGGATTATCCGGAAATGATATTTTCCTAAATTTATGGTTCTAAAAAATATGCATTCGTGTTAGAAATAGGAGGAGATAGAACGAAAAAAAAATGAAGTGGTTAACATTTTTGTCATCCTTTCAATTTTGAAGCATTTCCCTATTATCTGTGCTATCCCATGTTCAAGATTGTTAATTTAATTATACCGTAAAAGTTATCGCATACAACAACAATTGGATTTATTCAAGGCATTCCTAGGAATTTACAAACTATATAGTTAATTTTTTGCTACAGAATAGATACGGCAACTGTTTCAGGATCAAGTAAGGTTTCAAGAAAGCAATAAATATTTTAAATCATAAGATTTGTAAGATTTTAAGCTTGTTATAAGTTGTAGTCTAAAATTTTTCTCCACTACTATTATTGCTACTATCATAACACTTCGGTTCATTATTCAACTTTTCTTTTTTGATTTAAATCTATAACAATTCAAACAAATTTCAGTAGGATTTGATAGGCTTTAATTTGACCAAATGCAAGTTATAATCAAATAAATTACGATAAGGAAGCATCGGATTGGAAAAATTGACTAAATAGTCATGTATATATATATATATATATATATTGATATATATTGATATTTGTTTAATTTATTCGTTGATATTTAGCTGAAGTATGAAATTTAAAATATTTGCTAATTTTGTAATATATTTGGGATGTAATTAAAGCAATTTTCAGCAAGGAATATCAGAGCAAATTCGTTCAATGATTGAAACATTAATTTGCAAAAAAATAACCGAATTTATCAATGAAGATTTCAATGAGAAATTATTGCAAACTCAAACAAAAACATCCCTAGCAGATGCAGAACAAATCAATACGTTTGCTTCAATTGTTGGATTACCTAACAGTAATGAATTGATGGAAACCTTTCGATCGTTTAATATTACTATTAGCCCTTCTCTTTTCAAAGTAAGTTTTTCATCAGAAATCATTAGAATTCTTTTCCTTTTTTTAAGCAAGTGAAGTAAGTAGCTTGATCATTCAACAAAGTATTTCTAGCGACAATAATGCCATCATATGCTAAACTACTTGGAATTTATCCTAAAAGATAGTAACAATAACAAATCGTTAATTCTTTATCCTTTGGTTAGTCCTCGATAAGGGGACGAATAAAATGGTAACTTCTAAAGCTTACGACGCAATTATCTTGTAACTCTTCTCTTCATATTCATTAACAATGAATTGAAATTGTTGAAAAACAGGTAAATTACACATAATTATGTTATATAACATTGCAGCAACTAGTTTCCAGAATTTATATTGACTTCAGGTTAGTTGAAGCTTCTTTGACTATAAGATGTGTGTGTGTGTGTGTGTGTGTGTGTGTGTGTGTATGTGCTGACTGTCTGTCTGTCTGTTTGTATCTGTCATGTATGCATGTGTATATGTGTGTACATGCATGTGTAAATATTACTGTTGCTTCGCTTTTCACTCTTAATTTAGCATTATTTTACGTTTGTTGTGAACAGATTATAACTTCATCGCAAATTCACACTGAATATCCTCACTTAATTTCACCAAGTATGATTTTGAGGCAAAAAAAGGAAATGGAAATCACGAAATCACCCGAGAATTTCGAATCTATGTCATGATCGGGTTGCGATAATTACACCTTTCGTAACGGATTCCATTTCATAAGTTCAGATGAGGTGCTTTCAGGGACTAGCTTCCTCGTACTTGTACTAACTTCAGGTTAGTTAAAGCTTCCTTCAGCTATTCATATGATTCATGTTTGTGTGTGTATGCGCGAATATGCGTGTGTGCGTGTGCGTGTGGATGCATGCCTGTGCAAACACTGATGACTACTGCTTTGCTTCTTCATTTTTAATTTAGCACAGTCTTGAGGAATAAATGCAAACATTTTCAACATAATATTTGTTGGAAGAATTAAAATTTAAAAGCTCAGCTTCCTTCTTGATTTTTATGCTTTTATGACTTGTCGTCACTTTATAGAAATGCAAATGGCTAACCTGTTTCAGGCTAAATGAAGATCCATTATGCTACAAGAATACTGTGGAAATATCTAACATTGGTGAAATTTCACTCATAGGCGACAGCATTAAAAAAACTCCATTCAGTGCTGCACCAATGTTCTGGCCAAAAGAACCTTCTTTGCAAGATGCAATGATACATTTACTTATATCCGATTATATTGCCAACGCTCTACTTTATCATGCTTTCTCGTAAGCTCATGTTACTTGTTGCATAATATTTCATACCTTTTTTCTTTTTTTTTAAATAGGATGAAATGCAGTTACTTTGCAAGTAGCAACTAGCAAGATATAATAGGATACAAAATTAAAGTGTGATATCCATTGGGTTTTTAAAAAGTCAAAATTCAAAATTTAAAGAAAAAAGTCGACTCTAGTTAAAAAAGAGAAACATTTTACCCATTTTTGATGCTATATTAATGGTTCTGTATGTTTGCTCAAATGTGAGATAGCGTAAAACATCATACATATACATGAAATTAATGCGCAATAGGAAAAAAACAGTTATGTTTAAAGGGAGAAAGTTTCACGCTAAAGTGAGTGGGAACACTTTTAAAAGAGATTTGCTTAAAATCAAGTCCACAAATAAAACCTGATTGCAATTTGATACGATACTGATCGCAGCATTATGAATTGTGCTTTTTCAACAAAGAATTTGCAGGGAACATTTGTTGCAGTTTGTCGTGGACGATAAGACAATTTCGTCTTTAGGTCCGCTGCTACGTACCTCCTGTACAACCGGACTTTGCTTTGCTGATCTGATACCTCAAATAGCTGAACAATATCCAGATAGCAAAGTGCGACTGATTTTCACGCCCACCCGAGCTCCTATAGTGCTGTTTCAAGCGAAACAGGGCGGTTCGCGAACTCCTTTACCTATGCTCTTCATTTGTGTTCAAAAAAAACTTTTGAAAAAACTTTTTGCCTTTCCACACCTTACATTTCCACACAATCGTATTTTTTAAAAGGGAAAAATTTTCGAATATTTGAAGTGACCTTTTAAATTCAGATAAAATCCATATTTATAGGTGCACTAGTCATTAATATGAATGGTTTGGTATTCATGTACATTGTAGAATCCAGTGAAAAAACTCATCAAGCAGCAGCGTTTGCTTTGGACATTGTTGCGAACATACATTTACATGTTGAGGTACGGTTTCTTGCGATAGATACGACAATGGGTAATCTTGTTTACATCCCTCTCACTTGGCTTATTTGCAGAACAACACATTGCTTGGTAAGACAACGGTGGACAGCTTCCAATTAAGGAACACATATGGACACATTAATATAAGTGATGATGAATTATCTGACGTTGCACTGCTAAGTTCTGAAATGTTTCAGCGTTTCATCAATGATTTTCTGCGTGGCGGATTTCCAATACCAATACCTAAAGGTTTTCTCTTGCCATCGAATTTGTTGATCGTAGCTATTCGGATGAAATATACTGATTAGTTCTTCACATTTCATCCCTCATTTCACCAACACTCGTTCTCGGATCTTCCACCTTCCCCAAACGAGCTCATTCACTTTTACTGCTCTTCCTGGAATATTGCTTGAAATAAGTAGTTTGAACTGTATACCTTCAGGACATGCTGTTAACTACCAGAATTGAATGCATGCATTCAGGGAATTACTGTTTTGAATGTATCCATTCATGGAATTACTGTTTTTTCTTCACTCCATCAAGAACAGTTCCTTAACAAAACATTTTAGTTTTACGGATAAACATCACTCAACTACAAATCCTTGACCGGAGTGTTTTCATATCCGCAGATTTTGATTTGGATCGGAGGCGTGTAAGCAATCTTGCATTACAAGCATTTGCACATACCAAATATTTCCAACGTGACATACGTATGTACGGCAGTTGAGTAAATAATATACGAGTGATTGCAAAGGTGTAACCCACTTGATGTAAATACTTTCACTGTTTTAAATTTTATACACTAAGTGTGTGGATAAATTCATAGGTTGTACTGCTTGGTTATACAAACTACAAAACATTATGTTGGTGACAACACTTTAGTCGACTAATGTTGTGATATCATTGTACAAATCTTTTGTCATTACCAAAATTTTGGCCTCTCAAGCTTCCTTTCCTATCCATTCATCGTCAAGTGATTAACAGGTGACACAGCATGGCAATCTCGAATCATCCATCATAAATGAATCAGGAACGATGCACAGACGGTTTCCAGATGTCAGTAGAGACAAGGAACCCACTAAAGTTGCAATGAAAATATCGCATTTCCCCCGTACCACTACGAGGCATATGGCAACTACACCCAACCAACTTTCTAGTTGGTCATCGGCCAACCGTCTAATACCGGCAGGCCAAATGGATGAAGTGTAATTCACGTAGTGTAGAAGCTGGTCTGCACGTATTAGCGTGGGTAGTCTTAATACATTTATTTTCAAGAGAAGTAGGGGATGGCTTTCTTTCAAGTCGTAAAGTTAGGGGAAGGAAAAACTTCAGATTGCGCGGTTATCCAAGTTTAAGTCGTAAGTTTCGTTACTGAATGGGTATTTCGTTGAATTCCTTGGATCTCGGTTCTGTAGAATTAATCACCACTTCTCGAAGTCATATTGCCTCCCATCGGATGTGTTCGGTATCTGTAAAATCTAAATTCATCTAGTACTATTCCACCGTTCGGTGGACAGCAGTACCAGCAGCTTAAAAGAAACCGTGCACGTCGTTTCTGTTTGGAACATAAGCAAAGTTGGTATTGAAAAGATATGGAACTTCGATTTGATGGACGTCATGGATGACGTCTGCCAAGAATTCTGAAGGGTCCTATATTTCCTAAGTCAAAGTTGTAATATATTTTTCCTGTTTTTATTTACATTCTTTGTGTTTCTTTACTTAATACTTAAATGTTCAATCAATCCACGTAGTTTATCCTTCTGACAGACTGGACGGGTCGATTAATTGAGCGGTTCAAAGCCCTTCCTTGGCAAATCCTATACACAAGTACCACCACTCTCACATTGAAGCTGTTACACTATTTGCAATTATACATTCCAGTAATTTATTTCAGTACAATTAAGTGTGGGTTAATTCCTAAGGAGGGAGCACGTCATTTCCGACTCAGCTGACCACCCACAATAATCCTTAACCTAAATGGAGAGTGATTATCATCCTATTTCGCTACCCTACACAGTTTAGGAATTTTCTTTCTTTTTCAATTTATCAAAAGGAAGGATAATTATATGAACGGGATTCATTTCCCAGTGAGGGACTGTTTTAACTGGATTCCGTGCTGACGTATGTCAGTGTTATATCTTGCGCCAGTGATCTCAACGACATAATTTTCAGGGTGGAGGAAAAAAAGAAATGATTAGACGAGAAGCTCGGTTACGTCTTGAGTATGTTTATCGGAAAAGTTTGGAGGAGAAACAACGGTTAATCGATGAGAAACGACAAACTGTGAAGAAATACGTAGATGAAAACAGAGCTATACCGACACACTTGAGAAAGGATGCCATTGATTTACAACAAGACGCTGAATGGGGAGGTGAGAATGTCTGTGGACGGCGAATCCATTTTTCGTTTTAATTTTGACCTCTTTTTTTCAAGATAGATTAAAATTTAATTGAAGTATTGTGTGATAAAAAAGTTTAAACTACATTTATGGCGATAGCGATTTAGCTAAACAACTGGAATGAAATGAAACGGACAGCAGATTTAGTATCTACGAAGACTAAAATTTCTGGCTTCATGAACAGCAGATATCTTTGATTCCAGTACCTTTCGTCCCAAGCCGGAATTTTCCGACAACTCTTCGGGTTAATCTTTCTATTTAAATCTGGCACTACATTGTCATATCATTTGCTACTGTTAGCATTTTCAGGGGAAGTTTCAGCTATCGATGATGAGTATCGCTACGCTGGAGCGGCAGACCCAAAAGTTGTATTAACAACTAGTCGTGAACCTTCAGCCAAACTTAAAATTTTTTTGAAAGTAAATACTTTTCGTCTGTTCATATTTCAATCCCAGAGTTTCACAGTTTCCAAACCCTAGAGCTTTTGCTGGAATACAGTGAGGAGAATGTCTAAGAAACTTTGCATGTGTTTATTTCTCGAACTGAAATTGAGAAATAATGTCTGTTGTAGGAAATGCGGCTGATGTTTCCAAATGCCCAACGCATCAATCGAGGTCATTATGATATCAAAAAGTTAATACAAGCTTGTAAAGCTAATGATGTTAGTTTCTGCGTTTACCGGACTTGAAATTCCTAGACATTCGATCCTCAGCATAATCTTTTGAAACTACGTCAAATATTAATTTTTGCAGATTTTAGAAGCAGATTAAGTAATAAATGAAGCTTAAAAGCTGATCAATAAATTCAACAATTAGTCTCTAATAAGACTGAAATAATCTGTCTGCTTCACTTTGTATAATAGCACTTTTGGCATTTTTTCTAATTATCCTTGTTTAACACAATATATTTAAGATTACGGATTTTATACTGCTGCATGAAACGCGTGGTAATCCTGACGGAATGATTGTATGCCATCTACCCTTTGGACCTACTGCTTATTTTACTTTAGCAAATGTTGTGATGCGGCACGAAGTGCCGGAATGTGGAACCATGTCGGAGGAATATCCCCATCTTATATTCGATGGTCTTAATTCAGCTCTGGGACGTAGGGTAAGTTAAGTTTTGTTCCTTGTCAGCTCATAAATTATCAAAGCCTGAAGAGTAAACTTCCGAGCAATATTTAAATATTGGCTGCATTTCACAGCATTTGACAGATTCGTTCAATCTATATATTATATATATACGATATTTATATGTTATGCAATGTTTTCTTTCTTTCCAGTTGACCACAATATTAAAACATTTGTTTCCTGTACCGAAGATTGATAGTCGACGAATCGTTACTTTTAGCAACACTCAGGATTTCATTAGTTTCCGGCATCATACGTACAGTAAAGATGAGCATGGTGAAATAAAACTGAAGGAAATTGGTCCGCGGTTCGAAATGAGGCGTAAGTTTTTACGTTATGAAATGAAATAATGCATAGGTCTACGTTTGTTATAGCACCGTTGTGGATAACTGGAAGTTGTCATGAGAAAAGACACGAAAGGAACTGTTATGCAATTCTCAACTCGTGGACTGATCGTGCAGTGTTTGCCATAGTTTAGTTAGAGTGCAGAGTGTATTCCATTTGCTGTAGGTTTTTCTGCATTTGCTTTTTTTATCTTTGAATTGTTTTAGCTTATTTAATCAAAATGGGTACAATTGACAACGCTGATGCCGAAAGTACTGAGTGGGCGTTACGGTCATATACCAATTCAGCCAGAAAGAGACCTCTTATGCTATCAGTACCAGACGATGACGAGTAATGGGAAATGTTGTTTACTGATTCACTGTGTTTATTAATATTTATATCATATATTTTATTGTCGTTAATTTGTTAACTGTTGCATATTTTATAAGCATAAAAATAATTTCGTATCATTTTTTCGAGAAAATACCATTTTGAAGAACTTTCACAAGAGTACGTCATTTCTCGCTCATCCAACACAACTTGTTTTATGGTGACAGAGTTTTAAGTTGAACACTATGGTACATGAACATCGTGGAAGAGATCAGCGATGCTGATTATCAGATTGTTTTGTTTAATCCATTTGTTGGTTCGCTTTTCAGGAAATCCTTCAGTGTTGATGATGAGAAGGAAATTAAATTGAGAACTGAGGCTTTATTATCAATTTATATAGATTTTACATGTCACCAATCTGCTGCTGAAAGCGGTTTCTTTTTTTTCTTTTTTTGGAAATGGATTTTGACGAAGATTCCATTGATTTGTATGCTAGTTGCTTCTGAATATCTATTTTTCTGCTTATACGATTCTCGGAACCTCATGTGATTTATTAGTTCAAGAAAAACTTTTTCGTTGCCAGATATGTATTTTTATTCCCAACTTTTCCGCAATATTTTCTCAATAAAAGCTTTTATTTCTTCTACCAAAACTGGTAAAATCTCGAAATCCTTCCTCCGCATGCATTTCTGTTCTCTTCCTTGAATTTTATGAAATCCTTCGAGCCTACCCACAATATTATCAACATTCTTGCTACCAGTTTGAATCAGTTCCAAACTTCATCATTCAGATACGCTGTTTGCCACATAAACTGAACTGAATATCGCATCATTTTTCATCCTCTTTCTTCAGCAATTATAAGCATGTTAATAAAATAGCAATTTTATCATCCGTTTATTCCATTCTATTGTAAAACATTTATGCGTAGTCACCAAACGATAAAATGTCACTTGTTGGAATCATCTCACACCAATTATGTCTTTGATTTCGGTATTGATTTAAATATAGACGATGGATTTGATCTCTCCTCCACCTGTTGCAGTTGATCATACTTAAATAAAAAGCTGTAAGGAATTGCTAACAAATGTAGCAGGAGCTGCAACAAAAGCAGATGCAGCAAAAGCAGCAGCAGTAGTAGCAGTAGCAATCATTGTAAAAGAATGATTATGAAAGATAAACAGGTTGATGCAATAGGCCTACATAATTAATGGCCAATACACTTTTGATACCATTGCTTTTTGAATAGATTCTGGGCGATAGCAGTGTGAAGTTTTTGCATCCGCGAAAGTGTACATAGAGAAAGGGGAGTGAGCGAGATTTGAGGAGGATTGAGCTCGAGCTTGAACTTGAACTTTGTCTTATGAACACTCATTGGTTAGCTTTAAAGCGAACTAGATTGAAGGATAGCTGTGCGGTATGGTCACATCTTTGTTTGGTGCAAGCACATTACCTATACTTCAATTCGAAGCACCACCTTCATCAACATTTTCTGATCATATTCCAATTACCTTCTCTATTACATTATCAATTAATCAACCTGTTATCGTTACCGTTAATCTTTTAACAGCCGACTTTCGACCACATCATCTTATTATTACACCACAACAACCTATTGTCCATATTGCCGAATCCACTACGCATAAGTAATTCTTCACCAAGTTATTTCTCTCTAATTCATTTTGAGGTTTTGCATCAATCAATAACAAGTTCAAAAGTCACAGGAAAGCTAACATGTTAAATAATGTTATCTTTCTTTTTGGAATGCAAAAAGCAAAAAGAAGTCGAGAATTCAACTTGATTTCTCATTATATTTAATTGTTCAATTGTTTAATATCATTTGGTGGAGTACTTCTCATCCCATGCTGAAACATATGATGTTACTTTTCATACAAGGTTATAAATAAGATTAAGATGAAGTGAATGAATGAAACATCAACAAATTTGACTGAAGTGGCGCTATTATAATAATTAGTGGTTGATATGTCCACTGTCAAATGTAAATTATCACTAGCTGCAATAGATTTTATCTACATGTCATGAAATGACATTATCATTTGTAGAATTATTTGACTAACAAATAGGAGCTTAAAGTGTCAAATATATCCTGAATTTTGAAAGATTTTAGGAATTTTTTTATTAGCTTTAAAATTTCAGTAGAGTATCACAGCACGATGAATGTATTATTTTAAAGGTTGGCTTTCAGATTTGAAGATCTTTATATAACAAAACCGGTTGAAACAGTTGAACAGGATCCAATTCAATCGGTAGAAACAAATCAACAGTTTAGTGCTGGTGCTACGAAAGTGGATGAAAGGTGGACGGAGGAAGAAGAAAGTATTCGAATAATGGTTGAAGCAGCAACACCTTGTGCTTCTTCAGTAATTGTTTCCGATATAATGCATCGTGATAACGGTATCATTTCTCCTCATCCATATTAACAAATCATCATTCAATAAGTTTCTTTTTACTGAAGAATGAATCATCGATTTTATAGCTCCTCTTAAAGTGATTGAAGTGAGTCATAGTATTGTACGAAACACTAAAGAAACGATATGGTTGTTATTAAGCAAGCCGATGGTTAATGTTAGCATATTCGTTGATATTGGGAATCGAATGTTACCCGTTGAACGATTGAAAACTTACGATAAGGTAAATTTAACTCGTTTCATCCAATGGCAAAACAATAATTAAAAAAATGTCATTTAAATGGTGCTGAAGGAGGAAAAGCTTTGACATTATGAAAGCTTAAATGAAATGGACAAATGATTTCAGCTGATCATATTTTCTTTGCCGACTCTTGTCATTCCGGAGAAGACAGATAAAGCATCATCTACAACAAATAGCTTTAAAATATTTTTAAGAAATGGTACACAACAGTTGGAATTTTCAGTACAATTACATGTCAGGTAATTGAATGGTTTAATGCACATCATTTGATGATATTTATTGTGATATGGGTTAATATTGTAGTTCAATAAACTGCCTATTTGCGCCTCTATATTAGCACCATAATATCGTAATAGTGGAGGAACTAGTATTGGGAAAATGGAACCAACAGAAGAAAAATATGATTTGATTTTCATATCATGTCGAGATCAGATCGATCTTCTTTCTTATCACTCTCCTACAGTTTACCACAGAAGGATGGATGGAAGTTACAAATCACATTGTTTTTCCAAATTATAGAAAGTGAATTGTAATAATCTGAATCTTTTTCTGCTTGCGAATCGAATAACCATCATCCAATCATTAGTTCAGGTTTTTCTTTATGGGAAATGAATGTTATATTAATTACTTTAGTGATACAAGTAATATACGGGATACAACAGAAATTGTCGATAAGGAAGCGCTAATAACATCGTTGTTCGAATTTGCTGCCGAAGGAGAACCATTGGCTTTGGTAAAACCGTTGGTACCGCTTCTCGGTACATTTGACAACGACGGCTGCAAGTCTCTATTTACTTTTCCGGCTTTGAAAAAATAAATAAATTTTCGAGAAGTTGATAAGTATAAGCACATGAGAATGATAAAGGTACTTCCTGTTACTTGACTTAAGCTGAGAACTGAAGTCAGGTAATCCAAGATAATTGGACATAGCATCCTCCTCTCTTCTTGCTGTTTAATACGTACCACATGTCATCCCCCTTCAACATTATACTGAACAATGTTGATGGCTTTAATAAAATTCTTTTTCGTGAAATGAAGCATGCGAAATAGAATTTTAAATGTTTTGTGCGGTAAAACGATGACGTAAACATAGTCGTTGAAAAAGATAATAAACGACTGTTGGTTTCAGTGTCTTACACGTGGCAGCACGTAATAAGCAAAATTTTGCGCTAAAGACAATGCTATCGGTGCTATGTGAGTATAGTAGTGAAGAGGAACGTCAAAAAATTCTTAATGCACCAAATGTTCGAGGACAAACAGCACTGCATTGTGCGGTACGAGCTGGTGATCCGGATTGTGTACATTACTTAGTTAGTGCTGGTGCCAAAAGAAATATTGTGGATAATAATTTGGATACAGTAAGTCCCTCTATAGTTCGGATTTGTTTTGACTGAAGATTTGAGACCAGTTGGAACAGTCTACCCTACAAGATCTTGCTTCAATCCCAAATTGTATTAACAACGCTGATACATCAAGGAGGTCCATATTCTTTCAGCGTTAGCTTCTTTGGTTAGAAGTACTTTATCTGTCATTGTATGGATTCTGTGATTTCTTTATCTATCATTAATCAAAGATGAATATAATAAACAAGCGCTTGCAGCATATTGCAACTTTTTGATTGCAATGCTCAATTTATTTTCAGGTAGCGCATTATTTGGGAGATGCTTATAATGATGCTATTTATAAAGAAATTTTGGAAACGAGTAGCAGTGAGGAAGTGGAAAGCGGAACTGATATCAATAGAGAGAATATTTTAGCCAAGAAAAACTGTTATGGATACACGCCAGCTCATATTGCTGTTAAGAAACTAAAATTAAGCTTACTGGAAGCATTGATAGAAGCTGGTGCTCCTGTAGATATTCCTGACAACAATGGCGAAACACCGCTCTTGACGGCCCTCTATATGGATGATGCTGACACGGTCTCTTTACTTGCCCAGGTTCATCTTATTTTTCATTGTGGAATCAATCAATGCATATTTAAGAGTTTCAGTCATTTTTTTTCCACAGGTTTTTTATACACCGATGATGAAACTTTCAGCACAATTGTGATGTTAACGTAATGTCAAATAATGGAGACACACCTCTAAAAGTTGCATGTAAGAAGAAGAATCTTGTTATGATCGGACGTCTTCTGGATGCCGGGTCAACTATGGATTCTCTAGGAACAGGTTCCCAGCGTTCAATATCTTCTTGTCATCCATTAAGCTGTCCCTTGAAGTTTGTGCAAGTTTGTGCAACTTCCATGCTCACTTTAAAGAGTCATAAAGGAAAAAAACTTGCCACGAGATAAAAAGATGCGATACAGGTGACGAACGACCAGCGGAAGCAGATGAGGAAGATGTGCAGCGGATTCTGAACGGTGAACGGATTGAAGTATCTAACGTATATGCACAAAACGGTCCTGGGGAAGAACAAGAGATCAGTGAATTACAAAGTGAAGAATCGATCAGCACAGCAGCAAGCACTGATGCTGCAACCAGTTATCGACTTCGGACATTTAAAGGTAACATATCGATAGGTTTAATTTTCCGAAACATAATTTTCCGAAACATTATAAATCACCGAAACACCAACACTAAATCCAGCCAGAAACTACTGCACGTACGATACATTTTCAAGCTTTTATAGTTGAACAGAGTTAGGCGTAATAAAAACAGATTATAAGAACACAATCAAATTAAAAACAGATCTTTACGATTGTACAACTGAACTAAGCTATTCGCAATAAATAATCTATATTGTCATAGTGACAAACATTTGAGACACATATCTTTACTCCTGTACAAAAAAAGTAGGGTTATTCACAAAATATATATATATATATATATATTCTTTGCTACCACAGTGATACTCGTATGGAAGAATTAATGCACTCAGTTTTTCACCAGATTTGTTTGAACATGAACTGAAAAGAATTTAACCTTAATCCCCAGTGATTTTTATTATGTTAGACGATGTCTCCTGTTTGGATTACCTAACAAGGTTACGGTTGTCGAAGATACTAGATGTGGAGGACAAATGGACGATACTGGCGGATCATCTCGGCTGTGGACACATGGTAGAGTTCATTCGTGTTTGCTTAGATGATTCTTCCTCGCCAACTATGATGCTACTTGACCAATACGAAGTAAGGTTTTGATAATCTTTTACACAAATAGAAATTTGAAAGACAAAAGTGCATCAAAAAGTGAATTGGCAGGTTTTCCCCAAAAAATTATAATAAAATGAAGTTTGTCAATTCGGTACGACCATGTCCTCTGGATTTATGCTCAATGGATCTACAATGAAAAAAAAAGAAATTCCGTGACAAATCCTAAAGGCATTCTTCTGGAATTTGCCACGGGATTCGTTTAACTAACTACTCCTGAAACTTCGTGTCAAATTGTCTGAAACTAATAAAAATGTTTGCAGCAAGTTCCAAATGCAAATTTGTCAACCATAACCCAGTCCCTGGAAGATATGGGCGAAACACTTGGAGTACATTTGATACAGGCTGGAAATGAGCAACAATGACGGATGCCTAAATCTTTGTATTTTTGCGGTCATTTTTTTTACGTATATATTTGATCATATTCAGAAAAATCTTTTTGATATTTGCAATATTTTAAGATGGATTACTACAGTTACCAACATATAAGTAAAAGCATTTTGGGATGCCCTTATGGAAGATCCGTCACTCAGTTTACTCAACTTACAGAAACAGTAACTATAAAACAGAAGCTAATATCCTTTAAAATTCAGAAAAAGTATACATTTAGTGAACATTTCTAAGAAACACATAGTCGTAATGAATAACACATAATACATGACAAAACAACATGGATAACCTTTGCGACGGAATGTAACGTTTCGTGATGTAACGACTCAGTGACTGCGAAGATAACGCTGTCGCAAGTAATAATTGTAGGGCATTGTGTCGCCTTTTTTCCACTCCGAATAAAGCAATTTGAAAAGGAAAAGATGGAATACAATCATCAAAGCACCAAGCATCAGCCAAAACATTATTGGAAGACCACCCAAACGATGACCATGTTTGTGAAGTGCGATTAATCCAAGCTCATGAGCTGGAGCATCCATAACCTAGAACAAATAACTTTGTAAAAGTCTGCTTTAGTATCACAGGTAATGTCAAATCCGTTCGGCGACATATGATATAGTTCTGAGATGCTCATCTCCGACTACGAAAGATACTGAGATATCGGATGCTTTGGATTCTAAAATGAAATAAATAAAACACTGAGGACCCATAATATTGCTAATGCGGAGTATTGGCTTTTCTACTTCATCGTTGATAGTTGAAATGACTAATTTTACCCACTGAGTAAAACCAATTTTCGTTAACTATCCTGGATTTTTGAAAATCCATTTCTTTCCTTCAAAAACACTAGTTGAGCAGTAACATGGAAAACCATACCTCAACAACGTGTATCGTTCCTCGCAGTTGCTCGAGATGATTTTTGTTATGTGAAATATATAAGATCGGAGTAGATGGTTTAGTTATTTTAATCGGAATATGTACACTCGAGCGTCCGATAGCTATCGGATAATTTAAACAGGCTGCATCACATGCAAAAACCTTTAAACTTGGAAAGTTTTTGAACATAACAGGAATGATTAAGGAAGACTGATGATAAATAATCGCCAGTCGCTTTCAACAATTCTGCGAGAAAACGACTGACTCGTCATCCGTGCAACATTTGAAGTGAGCAACTGCAAACCGGCCACAGCCTTGCATAGAGTTCTTGAAAGCGATTAGCGATATCAACTGCCAGTTAATCCAAGTTCTCTTTTTGATAGAAAAAAAGAAGAAATTAAAAAATCCGGAAGATATCCAACCTGCGAATCAGAGGAGATTATGAAATAAGGTTGATTACCATTACTTAAATGGACACTTATTGAAATCCTTGTGTCAAGAGAATAAGCTAGATTTTTTACAGTAATTTCTCGCAATAAATCAGCTGGATCAATATCTACTTCCAAATGCTCACGCGAAAACCTGCAAAAGTAACACCAATTTAATAGAAGACCTTCTTGAAAGTTATATTACATTAGCATACTTATAGAAAAAATAATCACGAAACAGAAATTGTTTACTTGGATGCAAGAAGACTGAGAACGAATGCTTCGGCAAGACCGGTAGCGCCAGCTTTTAGGAGTCCAGAACAGCCACGCTTCTCCAGCGTTAATAACCAAATATCCATCGTTTCAATGACTTCATTGACATTATCGGATTTTTTCCACAGACGGGAAGGTACGAGAAGTGTTGAGTGCCCTGTATAACACATATCCATCATTTTCATTGATGCTGCTGCTGCCTGGAACAGATTGTTAGATTAAAAAAATCCACATGTAGCTGAATGCAGACAATCACTTCATATTTATGAATGAATGCTGCAAAATTCATAAAAGACGAAGGTACTACTCATTATTTCTGGTCAAAATCTTTATATATGTGCAGAAATTTTTGAAAAAAAAAAATATATCGCGGTGTTACACCCGAAACCTCCATTTATTTTCTGAATGAGAAAGATATGAAGCCAAATTAAAATGACATCTACCTCCTTTTGTTCCATACTAACTCCAATTTCCAGTAATGGATCACGCATATTTGATAGCAGCATATAACGCGTAGCATTGATTTCGGCAGCATTAAGAGCATTTGGGGCCAAAGATTTTGAAATACTAAACGTAACCGTATTCAGCTAAAAAGCATATATAAAATAAGAATAAACTCAATCAATAACCAGCAACGCAGAAACTTCAATATTACATAGCAGTTTTTTTCAATACCTTTTGCCAGGCAGCTGAGTGTTCGCGATATAGAAGAGTTCCATCCAGCAAGCTGTAATTTTTGAGTTCCTAAAAGTATGAAAACATAATACTGTGTATTTGGAATGGATTAACTCTGACGTGTCTTCTGAATAATCCAAAGTAATAACGCAAATTTACAGATGGCCAGATTCCACTACTTTATTTTATCTTTATATTATCTTTCACTATCCCTTATACCAGATTAACGACTCAGTATCTTGTCTCGAATCCAAAACATTCAGTATATTCAATTGAGATTACCTATGCGTAAGGTATCTTAATGCCTTTCATGCACGATAAATTAACGCCTTCGACTTTATATATTATCTTATAAATTACAAGCAGAAAAATCATTGAAAAGCTGCTCACATTTTTAGAAAGAGATCGATTTCCGAAAAATTCATGTTAAATCAAAAAATGTCAGAGAAGGATAATGTACCTTCGTAACACCTTCATCCAGCAATCTTAGCTCAGCATTTTTGTTTTTTCCGACGGGTAATGGTGAAATATAATTGATGACGCAGAGAAAGCGTAAAAAAATCTCGCGTTTCTGCTCAACCGTAACAGTTTCGGGTATTTTGGTGCATGTAGCAACAGCCAGTGTATGTGCTCCATCTGACTCGAAATAACGCGTATAAACCGGATCATCCAAGCTGCTACTGAAACATAATACAATTTAAAGGGATTCATTCCTGAGACTTTTCGTACGTTCACTTTGTCTTATCTGTTTGCCTGATCCGAATTTTACTTGACTTATCCAAGTCCCACATCTTTAGTGGTGGCTGTTCTATTAAGACCATGCTATCACTTTGCATAAGAAACTTTTCAGTGTTTTAACGCGTGGCACAACGCAGTGATGTGTTATTCATTGAACAACAATCGATAATGCTTGCTGAGTTTAATGATGCAAAGAAGCAAACCTCTTTTTTAGAGTCCAATATTCCGAAATCTTCACGGATAGTTCTATTTCGATATCATTACTCTGAAACGAAAACAAAAATAAACCAAATGAGGACTATTTGAAATTTTCAATATAACAGAATAGATTAGATACCAATGGATTTGTTGCCTGAAGTTCCTGAATCATAAGATGTGGTCTTGTTCGGTGAGCATAAACACGTTGAGTAATACACAAACACTGATCCATCTTCAATAAAAGATTAATGAAAAGATGCATTAATATAATAAATCTTACCAAACTTCCTGATATAAAGGAATTAAAACATAAGTTGAAGAACAATTAAAAGCACGTACAATATGGTAACATCGGACAGTGATGATTGTGCCATCACGATAATCATTTACATAATTTTCAGCAAACGATTCTGAATCCTGAATTTTCGTATCAATACTAGGAAAAAAGGCACTTCGTATCGATAAAACCCGAGACGTTTTTAACCGCAGCTCTCCATCGCCACCCATTCCGATAAACCTTAAAGAACTATTGTTAAACAAACTGGTACTATTTAACAAATAATATGCCTAGATCTTAATACTTTTAAACTCAATACACCGATCCGACCAAGAATCGTAACTAGCATACGTAAGCTAATGGTGCATTTCAAAAGCTTACAAAGTATAGAAGTATCGAAGAATACCAAAACTAACCCATTGCCGGTGAATCCAAACTTTCTGTTGGAAACTGCAACAACATTATCGTTTTCGGAAAATTTCCAAGCACTCAGACGCTCAGTAAGACATTTCTGCGATTCTGAGACATAAGGCGCAGAAGTTATGGAGGATATAATGAAGTAGAGTGAAAAAAGGATGAGAATAGCCGTTAAAGAAACCCGTCTCGGTATTGAAAGTTGCCGTAGCCATTTTCTTAGCTCGAAATCATCCAAACGCCTGCACTGTACCCTTCTCAGAGTTGAAAACATTACTAGCCTATTACATCAAACTAACCATATATTTTCCTAGGCCACTGACTGCATCACTGAATCCTGAAACTTCAAAATTCATCCACCATATTTACATCATTTTTAACTTGTCATTTCCAAACTAATATCGTACCAAAGCTCATTTATGATATCAGGTACATATAATTTTGCTAAATATAATCATACACGTAATATCAAAACGTAAAGAACGCTGATAAAAGTGATAAACGTTGTTAGCCAATCGGAATGCTGCAATTAGTGCAAGACATGAATAACGGGAAGGAGAAAGACGTTAACGTTTCACAGCAGGAGCGTCGAGAAATAACAAGACCGTATTTGTTAACTTACAAACAAGATGGCGGTGGTTGTGGTATTTGGCATTGTGTGTTTTGTATGAGGGTGGGTGATGCCACGATATAATTGGAAGTTTGCGAGGGAGTTACTGGGAGGTGTTTATTTCAGGTTATCACAGGATGTTTTATCCATGCTATATTGACCTTGGGAAAGCAGCTAGGGAGTTATTCACAAAGGGATACAGTAAGTTTACTTTTGTTTGGCTTTACTAACGTGATAACATTGTAATATTTAGTTTTGATAAGATCATATGCTCGAAAGACAGTGTGACGTTTGTATATCCGGTATGACCAGTCTGTATTCAGATTACATTTGTGTTGATCACATTAAATGGAAGTATTGGTCGCATTAAATGGAAGTTTTAGAGTCGTCCTGTCATATTACTATAACTTTCCGTCTATTCAATGTAATCTTCATCTGTCCGCATAAGTATAAATTCACTAATCTTCTACAAGTCTTGCACTGTACCTTCAGCTCATACTGACGTGTCTTAGTACCAAATAATCCACTGATGATTTATATATTCAAAGCTGATAAAGAAAAGTTTTGTCCAGAAATAGAAACTGCACTTCTTAGTTTTATCTCGTTGTTTTTACTTCTAGGAGTAAAAAAGACTTCTAGGAGTTGTTTTTACTTCTAGGAATTTTTACTTTTACTTCTTTTTACTTCTCTTTTATCCTTCTTTCTTTCCAGATTTTGGCTCCCTACGAGTAGACACATGTTCGAGATCAGGAGAAAATCAGGAAGTCGAGTTTTCTAGTGCCGCTGTACACACTATTGCTACAGGAAAACTTGCTGGAAATTTCGACGTCAAATATCGTATACCTTCGTATGGTAAGTATACCCATGTTTCATATGCTGTCACAATAGGTTAGTGTTAGTGTCACAGTGCAGAAAGTATTTCGATACTTAATATTGAATATACGTATGCGCATTTTGTCGTTTTTATGTGGACATAATAATTGAAGCAGATAATTCGGGTGTTGTGACTTGTTTATCGGATCATATCCATCGTAATTATTAGTTTGAAATCATTTTCAATCGGAGGGAGATACATGGTTTTTGTGCGAAAGTACGGGAGTGTTGTGTCCCAGGTGTGGTTCTGACGGAGAAATGGAATACGGAAAATTTATTGGGTACAATTGTCGAAATACAGGACCGCTTCGCTCGTGGTTTGAAACTTACGCTAGACTCGTGGTATGCGCCACATAATGGCAAGCGATCAGGTCGGGTGAAAGCTGAGTGGGTGAACAGGAATGTTACGGTGCATTTTGCATTTTCTTGCAGTTTTGAACTTTCGTATATCCAGTAGTTAGTATGATTGAGCTATTGTGGTTCGTCCGGAAATTAATAGCAAATTCGCGGTATTACTAATAATGCTGCTGATGGCATCATTCTCAGCTCTTTTTTCGTATTCAGTGACCGTTTTAGAAATAACACTATTTATTTAAGCTATGGTATTTTGTATTTTCTAGGAATTGGTCGATATTGAAGATTTTGTCACATGTGTTACAAAACTCTTCTGTATGCTGAGTCCGCTTAACATTATAATGCGACTAGTTGTCCAAGAAATATTATACCGAAAAATTACAAAATGAATTTTGATGTTATTTGCTTTTTTTCTAGTGTAATCTTGATGTTGGTTTGGATACCGGTCCTCAGATCAGTTTTTCTGGGGTCACTGGTTTGCATGGGTGGTTGATGGGAGTACAGAGCGCATTTGACGTTTCGAGCAGTCAGCTCAAGGTACCAGTAACTGAATACACCTTTGAAATTCTTTATTAATTCCTTTAATAAATTGTACCAGTAACTGAATACACCTTTGAAATTCTTTATTAATTCCTTTAATAAATTGCTTGGTTCTATGTTACTTTAATGTTTGATAATCGTAGAAGGAAGAACATACATTTTTCAGAGCCTTAGCTTCGCATTTGGAAGAGTAGGAACAGATTATGTTTTGCATTCATATGTGAACGATGCACGAGAATTCGGTGGTTCATTCTATC
>NW_018108183.1:1005579-1018317 GCF_000183805.2 Loa loa | reverse complement strand
ATATATATATATATATATATATATATATATATATATATATATATATATATATATATATATATATATATATATATATATATATATATATATATATATATATATGTATGTAAATTATTGCATCTAGTCGTTTTGAACGAAAATGAAACTTTTGTTGGGGATGGTAAACAACATTATTTTTGCATTTCGCAGTGGGAAAACTGATTTCGAGACCTGGTAATGTGATGACCAGCATAACGCTTCGAGGGGCTTTAAAGGTGATCTCTTCTTGATCGTTTGCTTTACATCAAAAGGCGTTTTGTTAGCTGCACCTGCTTCATTTCTTGAAAAACCTTGAAATATTGCATTCTTAACCTCTTTGTGCTTTGCAGAATTTGGAAATTGGTGCTATGTTTAGCTGGATGACGGGTGAACCAGGCGCTCGTTTCGGTTTGGCAATGAAGTACTGTCCCACACATGATCTAGAATTGAAAGCTAAAGTCGGCCATGACTCAAAACTTGCTTTTGCACTCACGCATCACCTCTCAAAACGGGTTTGTTCTTCAAGCAAAGTTGATTTAGATGTATACTTGGACCCCTCAGCCATAGCACAGCATACCATGGCACGTTATACGTCTCAACATTCATTATATATACATCCAGATGTTTTGGAAAGTTTTGTTTTTGTAAGAAAAATGCCTAACAAATCAATTGTTTGATGAGATATTCCTAAGAAAATGAGTTTGGAAAGGCGAAGTAGTGATTTCAGTTTTTCTCGTGCTTATTAAAGCATTCTGTTTTCAGCAGGTTTAATTTGTATGGAAAGCCAATAGTGATTATTGAATAATCATGTAAATTTCAGTTGAATTTGACGCTTTCATCACAGTTCGGAATGGCATCTTTCACTGAAGGACATAAATATGGAATTGGCTTGAACTTCCATCCATGTTGTTGATTTTTAAAGAAAGCGCATTTCATCTTTCCTTGACACATAATGATTACTTGTTATACACATACGAGTCAGTCTTCATTGTTTGTAAACCGTACTTAATGGAAATTTCTTAGAAGCGATAGAATGTATCCAAATTAGCGGTCAATAATTCATTTAGTGGTGGTCTTTTTGTGGTGGCCTTTTCACAAGATTTTATGAAATGACCATTATTATTGTATGGTCATACTGTTATCGTGTTCGCCCCAGTAAAATTCTTTCTAAATTCGTCTTGACATAATTGATACAATATTCATTGACAATTCGTGAATCAGGATAACTTCACAGTGTTTAAGGTGTAATTCCAATTGGATTTGAGGGAAAGTTTGTTTTTGCTGATGTCGGTTGCTTGTGATGTTTAAACACTATTGTGGTTCAGGAGGTGTGTTTTCAGATCCATTGATTTTTCTTTTTTCTAAATTGCAGCATGAGATACGGTCTTTAAAAGAGCTCTCTAAGCGTGAACTGCGTGATCGTGAATGGGTAAATAAGTTTCGTGAATATCTTCTGAATTCCTTAAAAGAAAATAAATCCTGAAATTTTTTTGAAGTATTTCTAAACTATCTGAAAGGTGAGAGATGTGTGCGAGCGTTTTGACTGCAATAGCAGTGTAATAACGTAGTCGTAATTTGAAATCTCGTCGAAATGTAATAGTAAATGGAGTCTATCTTCAGCTGATCCATCAACAAATTCAGGAGGATTTGGGATAGTTTCGTCATTCAGAATTGAAACCAACACTGAAAGCTTTAAGGATAAATTGTATTTTCAAATTTAAAGAAGTTTTTGCTTCTCGGAAAAAAAAAGTCCATTGCTGATTTAAACAGAATTCGGAAAGCCGTGAACTTAAATTGTGCCTTTGATCCGTTGTTGTAGTTTAGCTAAATATCATTTTTACCGTATGCTGGAAAAAAAAAAGCTCACTGCATCTCTATCCGTCTAGTCTACACATATCAATGAAATGAACAACAGATATACTTTGAATGGATGGTGAGAATGATCGAAGAATTAAAATTTTTTTTGTTGAATTCGATCAAGCGAAGTAGCGTAAATGCTACAAAGATGATGGTGAAACATTGGAAGAGAGGAGGAGCAGGTTGTTAGATTGATGAATGAGGAAGTGAAGAAGGAGGATGTTCGTAAGATAGGCGTAGTACCTCTCTTAACAATTGCCCACCAAACTTCCCATTATTATACTTAGCTCAAACAGACGCGATGAATGTGGCAGCTCTATGTTTCGGCATCTTACTAGTGGTAGTCTCGACTGTTACTAGCAAGAAGGTATTTGTAAAGTTTTTTTTTCTCACGATCTCCTACTTACCTAATTTTCAAATACCTTAAGATTCCTTTTCCATCTTGACACTTTCTCTTTTGCTTTTACTATATATCTGGATGGATCCGTAACTCGCATACAGTTGTATATCAAATATACGAATAAATTTACGGACGGTCCTTTTTTTTTTTTAATAATACCGCAAAGTTTTATAGGAGGAAACTTTCCCGATATCTATTAATGTTGTCTAGAAATCCTTATTAGAAAATTGGAATTAAATTTCAAGATTTGAAATGGTTTGTAGTCGTGGTTGTAACGATCGACGCTACAGTACAAACAACTTTGACGAAGCAGCTTTTACGGTTACTGTTCGGGAAGAAATTGGGGTTTGATATATCGCACCTTATGCTTGTTGACATTTCAAATAATACTAAGAGTACTTTTGCTGATGTTACTTCCAACATATCGTAAAGTTCTAATTTTCCTTCTTGGTATTTACTCGATACTTGGAAGTCTTAAACTTTGGTAGAAAAATTTTAGCTTGAGTTGATTTCATTCAGAACTTCATTGCACAATTTTATAACAGATGTCTCTGATATGGATCAGTTTAGTGATTCTTCTTCGAATTGATCCGTTTCAAGAGAAATGTTGTCCTTTTTATTCTTTTGTAAACTTCTGAGCTTTTCATTAAAATTTAAGTCAAGTTGAAGAAAGGAGCAAACAATATTTATTGTTGATCAGAGATGATTGGAACGCAGAATGATTTTGAAAGCAATCAGTTGTTGCAGTAGTCACAACAAGATAGTAGTTGGATACCAAAAAGAGAGAAATGTATTAAATTCTAAACTGTACAGGTTCATTAACAAAGCAAGAGCATTTTCAAGTTATTGTTTAAATATTTGTAGATTGCTTTTCCTCAGTTTTAGTCGTATCTATGTGAAAAAAAAAAAACAATGGTAAATTTTAATTTGAAATGTCTATCTTTCTTGTGAAAAGGAAAGTTATTTCATTTCTCACTTTTGTCATTTTTTAAATGCCGAATTCTGCATATTTTCTCAGTAAAAAAAAATTGAAAACTTTTCTCTTAATTAAAACTTTTTGATTGAAACAAGACAAGTAAGGGGTTTCTTTTGGGAAAAAAAAGTTTTTAACTAATGTCAAGTACAGAAATCTGGAAATTTCAAATAAATTGAAACTTTTGTTATAAAACTTGCTGAATGGATTTGCTAATTATCTATTAAGTATGCGAAAAATGTTTGAAAACAAATGGAAAGTAAAAGATTTTTTTTTCTTTAGAAGATAGCATAATGTCATTACAAAAAAGTTCAGTAATATCAATCTGAAAGTTTCATCCTTTTGAAAGTTGTTTGGTTCACTTAATTAGACGAAAAGGAATTGTAAATGGTAAAATTGACCCAAATTTTTTTTGATTTTTTTTTGTTGCAAAAAAAATTGTTATGCCATTAGGATATCAAAATGAAGTGATCTTTTGAGCAAAGAAATAATTGGTAATTAATCAACTAATCATTGGGAGGATTTGAACTGTGCCATGCTCTTTTTTTAAAAAATAAAAAAGTTGTTTTAATTCACTAGCTAATCATCCGATACTAAAATGACCGACCAGCTGTTATCTCGTATATCAATAGCTTCATTTTTACTTTTCAAACGACTTTTTTTCCCAAATTTTTTTGGCTAAAATATTTTCGAGTTTTTCTTTTTTTTTTTGTTACTCTTGAATATATCTCACTTGATATCAAAAAGGTGAGATTTTGTAAAAAAACTTCAAATTACTTTTCAAATTTTAGAAGAAGGGAAATGATTGGGATGAATTGGAAACATTACTGGAAAATATTGATGAGCGAGTTACAGAACCAACTCAAGATTCTAAATTTGGTTTGTTCATTTTACTTTATTCCAAAAAGTTATTCGAAAAAAAAGACAAAATTATTGCTAGGCTAGAAATAATCGTTAATGAATTTATTGTAATTTTTTTTGAAGTAGTTTTAAATTTGATTAATGTTTAAAATTAATGATTGGGAAAAAAGTTAAGGAAAATATGATTAGATTTCAATCTGACTTCTTCAGCAATCATATTTCATGTACTCCAAAGTGACACTTTATGACAACACCGTTATTGTTTGCTTTTCCTCTTTGTTCTCAATTCTCTCGAATTTCTTGGAAAAGTGCTTTGTTTAAATAAATCGGATCTGAAAGTTCTAAAGCTTAGTCTAATTATATGATGAAAATTAAAAATAATTGGGTATTTGTTGAGTTTTAGCAGCATCAGTAACACAAAAAATCCTTGTGAAGATCATATCTGTGGATGGGGTAAAGAATGTGTTGTGGACAAAAAAGGTGAACCAGTTTGTGAATGCATTTCGAAATGTCCACAATTGGATGATGATCCGCTTGATCAGGTTTCATCTAAATTTCTATTAAAACTTAAGTTCTTTAAACTTGAAACTTTGCTAATCATGTATGTTATTACTATGTTAATTTTCCATTGATGTGATATTTGCTTTTCAAACAGAAAAATGTATAGGTAATTGAAAACATCCCGGAGATTATTTTTTGAAAAAAAATTTTGAAAGAGCAATTTTTCTAGAAGATGATATTTTCAGGTTTGCAGTAACACAAACCAGACATTTTCATCATTATGCGAACTATATCGCGAAAGATGTTTTTGCAAACATAAATTTAAAGAATGCAAAGTTAGTCAATGTTTTTTGCTTTACTGCATATAAAAACATTATTAAATTTTAAGATTGAATTAAACTTCTATAAAAAAAGTACTTTTTTTTTAAGCACTGATTCACTGGATCGTGTAAACATGTTTTCAATTTGCCGGAGTATGAATTTACTTCTGATTTACTCAATTATAAACTTACTTTTTTAATGTCCAGCAATATAGTGATAAAATGCATCATTTTCAAATGCGCTTATCTTTTACTAATGTGAAATTTCATAGAAGAAATAATGATTGTTATTTAGAATAAAGTTAATGCAAAAGTACATTTGGAATATTTGGGTGCTTGTAAGAAGCTTGAACCATGTACCGATGAACTGATGGTCCAATTTCCAACACGAATGGCAGACTGGCTTTTTCAGGTCTATCCAATTAAATCATAATTTTTTTGATAATAAATGAGCTTTTTGCTGGAGATATTTGGAAAAATCACTTATTAGAAGTATATATTTGTGAACACTAAAAAACGATTTTACAAATTTGCCAAATAACATTTTACGCCTTTTGCAAGAAAGATTCAAACAGCTGTTTGATTCAAACAGCTTTTGTCCTAGCATCGTTGAAATTAAATTTAATACGATTTCTTCTATTAACCTAAAATTGAAACATTTGGAATCCCTGAAACGATTGCCTTTTGAGAATTTTTTTTTACTGTTGATCGAAAATAATGTTTGGACTTTTACGAGTTAACAGTTCTCTTTTTGCTTATAATAGTAATAATAAACTTTGCTGGCATTCATAACTTACAATGTAATGTTAATATAAAAATTTAAAAAGAAAGAGTAAAATGGAATCACTGTTTCATATTTATTTAATATTTTTTAGCAAAGCTTTCGTTTGAAGCAAAATTTTGAATCTAAAAAATTTTTTAAAGGTAATGCGAGAAATGAAGAAACGACGAGAGCTGCATAATTTGGAATGGGAAGAACTGATCGCAGAAGCAGAATCTGATGATGAGAAAAAGCATGTCTATCCGGTAATATGGAAATTCTGCGATCTGGATATCAAGCCTCACGATAAACATGTATCTCATCATGAATTAATTCCCATCACAGCACCCGTTATCCCTATGGAATCATGCATTAAACCGTTCCTGGAGAACTGTGACATCAATAATGATGGCAATATTTCAATTAAGGAATGGGGTAAATGTCTCGGCCTAAAGGAAGGTTAGTTCTTTTCTATATGGTATATTATTATATTATTCTAGCAAGCAAAATTATTCGACTACTTATTTGTTTATTGCTTGATTTATTCGAGTTATTAAAAAGTAATTAGCTGATGATTAGCTCTGTATAACAGTAGCTGTCAATAGTGTTGGCTTGAAGTAAAATCGTTTAAATTAACAAAAAAAAAAAGAGAAAACGATTCCAATAGGTGATTTTATTATGTCAGAATACAATTAAGTTGTTTAATTTAGAAAATAAATTTAATTAACTTAGCATATCAGCATCAAATTTATTAAAACGAAAAGAATTGATCAGCACATGGTGACTAATAATAAGTAATAGTGAGCAATTAAAATTGCCGACAAGAGGTCGTAACAACATTAATTCTAAAAATTTTTTAGTAGAAAACTGCATTATTTTTAAATGCAGTCGAAAAAAGGGTTGAAAAAATGGTTGCTACATTATTTTTAAAAGGATTAAAAGTCTTTGTTGAATTAAAAATAAATGCTTAAAAATTTTTGAAATCAAATGAAAAGTTGGAAAAGAAATTGAAATTATGATTAAATGTTTGATTTAAGATATAATCCAGCGGAAATGTTCCAAATGCACAAAATAAATGTTAAAAATTTCACATGTTCGTGAAAATTTTTGTTTTTATTTTTTATTTTTTTCCCATCATATTTATAATGTACAAAACTTGTTACATTGTAGTTTAATAAGAAGTTAAATTCTTTTCAGGTGAAATTCAAGAACGTTGTTAGGATGAAAACTGTGATATCCAAATACTGCCAACTATAACTTTTATTCGATCGAAAAAAAAAGAAAAAAACGAAATTCTTTTTTCTTACTGTTATAGAGAAGTTATGAGTATTCTTCATTATTTCATAATTTTTATTCCGCCACTTTATGATCATAATGAATCAATTCCTGGCGAAAAGAAGAATTTGAATTTTGATCTTTGATTGGAGAAAAAGAAAATGAAATTCTTTTTGCTTACTTCATTCGTCTCATCACACACACAACACGTCAGTTATCTTTGATGATTTCTCAAAAAAAAAAAAGGAATGAAAAAATGTTACAGTTTGTTTTCATTTTTATTTACATTATGAGCGAAATGAAATTAAGTAATAAGCATCACTTTTAAGCAATAAGCATTTGCTTTTCTTAATTCATCAAATTTGAAAAAGTCATGTAATATCTAAGAATGAAAAGGTAAAAAAATATGTATAAAGTTTGGAAATTTACATTAAGCAAATCTAACCTTTTCCTATAAAGTTAATTTCCACAAATTTTATGGCATAATTTTAGATCAAAATTCAAAATAAGGCAATCTTTTAGTCCCTATCCGATACAAAGAATCATAATAGAATAAGGTGTATTGCATGATTAAGCTCAGTGATTTTGGTGAGTGATTTTTTGGTGATATTTATAGATTTGATCCAGGATTAGAAATGGAAAACAAATTGTACCTAATTATGAGTTTGATTTAGTTTTAGTTTAGATTGCATTTTGTAGAAGAAACTTGGAAAAAAAAATAATGGGAAAATCATTTCTCGATGCGCACCTCCAATTTGAACATAATTATACTACCCTCCATTGTATAACTATGTATTTCTAATTAAACTGAAATTAATATCTATTAGTGCATTGGATGATCTTGTATCGCCATGAGCTATCACAAGTTTAGTATTACATTGCCAGTCAAGTATTTCAAAAAGTTGGGAAGAGAATTGAAGCTTAATGAGCAAATTTTGAAAAACTTACTGATAAGTGGAATTTAATTCATACCTTTATTGATCAATTTCCAAATGCTTTTTTGAGAAAACAAAACGAGGAGGGTAGTAAAATAAACGTAGAGCAGGGGGTCAGAGGTGAAATTTAAACCATTTTTTGACAAACGTGATATTGTTGCATTAATTAATTGAACATGAAAAGTACGCGTTATTTTTATGAAATTTATCATAGCAATTAATGAGATCGTTAGAATAAGTCACTTTTAGCTAATCATTCATTGACAATAGCGAATGATACAAAATGTTGAACTGTTGAATAACCTGTCTTCTAAATACATTCAAGCAATAATTTAGATTTCTACCATTTTCGATCAAATTTCAAATCACTGAGTACGGCAAAACTTTTGAGGACATCCAACCGGTTAATGTTAGAAAAATCTGTACAACCAAACAATATATTTTTCTAAACCTATATTACAAAAACCTTCTTTGGAGTGTTACAGTCAATGATATCTTCTGATCTATCTTGCTGTTTCTAGATTAGCACTATTAGACGAACTGAGTAGAAGTAGGTAGCAATGGCATTGGAGGTGGCATTGTTGGCTCATGCCAACTTCCCTCATCAACGTGTTTATTACCATTCTTGCCACTTCGTTCTTCCGAACATACTGCTTTTTCGACATCAAATACAGTTAGCTTACCATTTCGTTGCAAAAATTTCATCCATAAAGATTCCGTAAGACGAGCACATACAATGTTACCGCCATGTGAAGCAATCATCTGGAAATTTTTGCTTTAGAAGAACATGCAATATCGATCGATTGACCAGCTTGATTGATAAATTTCATCATCCTCGTTAGGAGATCGATTAAAAGATGTGCTTTTGATGGCTGATATTGTACATGGTGCATTGCATCTGATGTGTATAGTTGTGCCACTATCAGGTGTGTTGCACTGAATAACCGAATATCCTGTGGACTCTTCCTTTCAGTTTGTAACTAATTTACCCAAATTTGAATAACTGTAAACAGAATATTCAAGTAGGAGAGGTTTAGAGGTTTAGACAGCCTATCGGCGAATAACTCCGTTTTTTTTGAAAGAAACATTTTGGAAGGTCCTTGGTTCCTTGGTGGTAATGAACTCTTTCATCCACCACACTATCTTTTTCAAGACGAAGTTTCCAAATCAAAAGTTAAATATAGCCAATAATACATTTGGCAAAATTTCCAGATGATAAAAACATACGTGCAAAATGAGTACACCGTCAGGACGGAGAAAATGATGCACAAAACGATGAGTCTGATTGGATTCACATTCCAGAAACTTAGTGACAAATGCATGCCTCCATTCTGCAAGCGATAATGACAATGTCCAAATGACCATATTTACGGCAGTTCCGAATGAGAGCAGTAAAAGCCAAAGCCACAAAAAGAGGAATATCTTTTCCGTCAACATATTGACAACGAGAACGCACTGCACCGTATGCCGATGAACATTACCCAAAACCCGTATTTCGAAGTCACACAATGTTACACGTGGAAAACGTCCTGAATCACGCCATTCTCGACCCTAGAAATGTTCAACTACCAGAATGATTCTATTTCACATACGTGAGATGATGAATGCACCTATAAATGCATTTGCAGTATGATATAATTACATTAAAGTTTTGCATTGCATGCAAATGGACGTGCTGGTTCAACTATTTTACTAGTTTAAATATCCCCTTTTTCTCGTTGTAGATGAGAACTGGTATTTAGTAGAGAAATCTTGACTAAATCCAGTGATCGAAAAAAATCTCCGTAAAAGATTCTTTCCAAGTTGTAATACTAAACTGTAGTATGAATTCTAATGTCAAATAAAACATTATACCATGATGAGATCGTAAAGAACATGACCACCGAAGAATGGATAATTGGATGTTTCCAAAAAGTTATTAAGCATAATAAATTGTATCAAATAAAACATTATACCATGATGAGATCGTAAAGAACATGACCACCGAAGAATGGATAATTGGATGTTTCCAAAAAGTTATTAAGCATAATAAATTGTAGGATAACGTTACATAGATGTAAGCTCTTCACGAAGAGATAAACAACTGATACATAAGCTCCGTAAATTTTACCTAACTTTAGCACAGCAAATAGATATACCTGAAATTAATGTTAAAGTTATTATGTCTTGACAAATTTTAACCAAAATTTCTAACTTATTTGAGATCATATGAAGATATTAAGCATGCAATTTTTCCTTTTTTGTGATTACTTCCATTTGTATAAAATTATACGTGAAAAATTTCTCGAAAATTTTTTGTTAACCAATAATATTTCCTGTTTCATTTATGGAAAAGCATTGCATGTCAATTACATATTCCGAATGAATTCTAGTTTTTACCAGGGAAATTAATTTAATCCTTTATCAGGACTGGAAATCAGTAAGATGTGGCTGTGGACGATTGAAATTTAATTAGTTTTAAAGTTTTAAAGTATGCTTCTCAGGCTTTTGCACTACACAAAAGGTATGGTTAATTTCCTCAATCTTTTAAGATATCAGATGTGATGTAATTAAGTGTAGCAATTAGGATTGATTTTTCAGATGAACTGAAGCATCCTTAATAACTTTTTATCCAACCATGAAATGACGAGTTTTCCCCACTGTATTAAACGCAGCTAAATTTCACGTTTGATACTGCCATAACGACTTTTTTTCGAGAAAAAAAAAGTCTAAATGTCATCTTTCAAATTATCATCTATTATTTTACTCATTGATCAGTTTATCGATGATTCAAATTGTTTATCTTCACCCCTCCAATAAGCTTTAGTATCCCTTTAATTTGTATGAATCTTCAGAGATTAATTATATTTTGTTACAGTGTTTTCATATCCAACCAGACTATCATCGTAATAGATCCAATGCCGAAGTTTGATTTCACAGGAATATTTGGCAAAAATACTTACACTTTTATTTCGACTACCATAATCACGTTGATATTTCAGCGCATCATCAATATGCCTAGTCAGTACTTCAACAGAATGATCTCGTATTAACGGATCGACATTTTGGTCCTGGCTTGCTAATTGTATCACCAGTGACATGTTCAATCCTGCAATTTTACTATCGATTTCCATCAATTGTTTATTTCTGACTTAAGCTATCAGATTTGGCTCGGAAATGCCCGTGTACCTCCTTCTCCTCCCATTGCTCAATGTGAAAAGTGATCATTTTAATTCTTTGCTCTTTCGCATACATAGAAAAATCCTTGCCCTGTAACCAATAATACCTTTTTCCAATGAAATAATGATCGCCATTTTCTTCGATATGATATTTAAACAACAATAAACAACAGAGATAAATCAATAATTTGTGGTTTGGATAAAGTAAAATTCTCAAAACCAATATCAGCCCCATCAAAAGATACTGATAAGATATGAGAGGTTACCTTTCAATACTAATTTATCCAAATTGTAATACACATAGTTTAAAAGCAAATTTGAAGTATTGTAATTTGTTGCAGCAGTAACAGTAATTAAGCAAGCATCATTATTATTGATATAAGAGAGAAAAAATAAACAAATAATTGATAGAAATGTTTAAATTTTTTATGTATATATATATAAATATAAAAATTAATTAAGTGAATGCAAACTTGTTGCGATTGAAATTCAAAAAAATTTACTGTAATGATAATATTAAAAAGATGATTACCTGACTGTGTACTAAGTATTCGCCAGACAGTTGATGGCATATGAAACATGATAGCTGCAATAGCTAATGCAAATGGAACCCACTGATAATAACCAATTTGTCGACGTTCCCGATCATCCAAACGATGCGGTATTAAATCCTTCAATAAAATTCTAGGTAATAATCATTTTGCATCTAATATTGCTTTAAATTTAAGCGTTTCTTCATATTGAATTAGACATTACTACTACAGTATCATATCCTTTTTAATTACAATAATTTCAATATTGTTACGGAAAACATTTAATTCTTACGAAACATAAATTTATTTTCCATCATTTGTTATTTCAATAATAGAAGCTTTTTGACTGCTCATGAGATTGAAGGAAAGAATTCTAAAAAAGAAAAAATTTCAAGTTTCAGTAAAAATTTAATAAATTCAATTTTAAATTTTAATATGCTATCTGATTATAATTTATTTATGAATATATGCGAAGAATAATTTGGAAAATACGGTTGTTTTTTTGTTCCAACTTTTTCTTTTCATGAAAAAAGAAGGGGCAAAAAAAAAAACAAAAAAGGGAACATCGTATTTTTACGAGGGCAATATTGCGGAACAAATCAAAATGTTAGTGTTTCTGTCGGAAAGATGAATGATTGCATACTTTAATCCAATGATTCAATATGAAATGAATCAAATAAAATGGTTATCACTTTATCAATTATCAATTTACACGCATCCTTTTGTCCAAAAAAAAAAAAAAAAAAAAAAAAAACAAACAATAATAATAATAATATATTTCTCTCTCATTTTTCAGTTTATTTTTTGTTCAGCTAAAGTTCATACTTTGCTACATTGTAATAGAAACTGACACTTGTAGAATGTTCGAACAAAAAGAAAATGAAATCATTTTCATTTCTATTTTGTAAAACAGAAAGCATTTATTTATTGATTTTCTTTTTAAATATACATATCCAATGTTCATAGAAAAATCTTGTTCTTTCTTTCTTTCATTGTTATACAAAATGATTCTTTATCTATCTACTTTTTCTTTTTGCTTTTTCCTTTTTTTGCCATGAAAATAACAAAATTAATTAAGTTACCTGAAATGGTACCCAGTAAGTATTCTGAACCCAACAGTAATTTCCGTATATTGTTCCATAGCTTT
>NW_018108183.1:1003506-1005050 GCF_000183805.2 Loa loa | reverse complement strand
AGTAAAAAAAAAAAAGAAAACAAAAAAGAAAGGGAAATTGTGGATATATAATGAGAAAAAAAAAGTTATTACCATACTGTTTAGCAGATACAATAATGGAGAACAAGAAGAACATAGTTGAAGTGTAGAGATAATGGAGACGATCAACGAAATCATCATCCACTCTTGGCTCAAGAAGTCTTAGCGCAGAGGTTAACAAGTGCATGCCAACCCGATAACCGCCAGAAACCATTCTTTCTTTTTCCTCCAAAGCCAACAACGTCACCGTCGACAAATTCAATATAGAAAAGTTGATCCTTCGTTTAAAGAACTCACTTTGAACTGCCCATTCATTCAAAGTCAGCTGGCAATACTTTTCGTTCCTCCTTTCTGAACGTCACTCGACTCCTCCCTTGCTTATACAAATACACGCAAACATCCTCATTTATATAAATATAAATAAATAAATAAATAATATATATATATATATATATATACTCATTAAATGATAACTGATTAAATAATCAAATGGATACGTGAAGTCAAATCATGAATTATGGAGACGGTAAGAGAAAAAAGTTATTCATTTCAGATTTAAATCTACATTATACATTGGGAGGAATAGTACTGAATAAGTACGTAAGATGCGGTGACTAGTTGACACGAAAGGGATTCGTTCTTCCATTCAATCTTCTATAAATGTTCAATATTTATAGGAAATTAGAGTAATTTTGATTGATTTGTTTAACAATTTATGACAAAAGATAACTGTACTTCCTTTCAATATCGATATTTTTATTTTGATTATTACTGATAATTATTGTCTTTTTTCCCAGGTAAGCTATTTTTTTGCCCAAATATTGAACATTTTAAATATCTCTCCTTCCTAACACCATTTTATATCACTTTTTTTTTCCTGGGAGAGAAAAAGAGATGGAAAAAAAATTTTATTCCAGGAAAAAATCCACTTATAAGAAATAATTAGTGATCGCAATACATTAGGTAAATAATAGTACTGAGTTGATTTATTATCGTTTCCTGGAATTATTAGATTAGTTATTTGTTCTTACAAGAGAATTCATCTCTTTGGTATGTTTCCTTTCATTGTTTAATCCATCAAATTGCTTGTCGTTTTCTTTTTTTAACAACTTGCAGAAAAACCAAACAGATTTGGCTCCACTTTAGATAGAATCATAAAAAAATAATCCATCTGTGATACCGAAATATGGGATGCTCTTAAATCTAATTGCTTAAATTTTGTCTTCATTCGCTTTTGGACCTGGCGAAGTCAAGTAATTTTTAAATGTTTGGCCTTTAATTGAACAAAATGACATTTCGGAGGCCTAACCACCGTTCATACCATTTCTCTCGGTCGAAGTTAAAAATTATCCCCATCTCAAAAATATCATTCAATGGAATTTGCGATGATATGAAAAGCTAGTATTATGGATTGATAACACCAGTGTACACATAATATTTCCCTTTTCATATATTCTCTGCCTTGCATTCATAATTCATTGGATATTATTGGAGTTTAATACTTTCAATTATTGGAGTTTAATACT
>NW_018108183.1:971189-1003402 GCF_000183805.2 Loa loa | reverse complement strand
TAATCCATCTGTGATACCGAAATATGGGATGCTCTTAAATCTAATTTGCTTAAATTTTGTCTTCATTTCGCTTTTGGACCTGGCGAAGTCAAGTAATTTTTAAATGTTTGGCCTTTAATTGAACAAAATGACATTTCGGAGGCCTTAACCACCGTTCATACCATTTCTCTCGGTCGAAGTTAAAATTATCCCCATCTCAAAATATCATTCAATGGAATTTGCGATGATATGAAAAGCTAGTATTATGGATTGATAACACCAGTGTACACATAATATTTCCCTTTTCATATATTCTCTGCCTTGCATTCATAATTCATTGGATATTATTGGAGTTTAATACTTTCAATTATTGGAGTTTAATACTTTCAATTACAATCATCACTGTGAATAAATATCGTCTCCGGAACCAGTCTGACCCAGTCTGACCTCAATCTATAACTGGTTCGATCCAATTCGACCTTAGTCTAGAATCAGCTCAATCAGTCCGACCTTGGTATTTTATTGACTATCATAATTCTCTGAATTCCTGACCATAAATCTGGAACATAGAATGAACCGTTTCTCCGATGGTCAAAACGATTGTGTTTGGTATCCAGTTAACATGGTGTACTTATTTCGACGTTATGTTTATGATCCACCATAAATCGTTCAGAATATTTATTTTCTACGAGTGAAACAAATAACATTTCTAGCATGTCCAACATAGCTCTAGTTAGATTATATAAACCACCCTTTGCATTTTCGTCAATGCAACTTGAAGACGAAAAAATTTTGTAAAAATGATGATTAAGTTACGGTATCTAGATCAAATTCCAAATGTTGCCACCAGTTCGAATGATTGTGCCAGCTTAGAACACTGTGAAATTAATGCCTTGCAGTAAGTCGAGTACAATAATAAGTCATCTTAATTAATTTCGGTGTGACACCATCATTATCATAATTATCATCGGTTATCACATCAGACACCGTCTATTTAGGTCTGCTCGTTTATTTCACTTCAAACACGTTTTTAAATATTTCATAAAATTCACATTTCAGGAGGGTTTTTTTTTAGGTATTCCCAGTTTCTTATTTTCGATCCATACATTAATAATATTGAATCAAAGGTTTATTGTTACCCCTGGAATGTTTGCGAGAATGAAAGGATGGACGATCTCAACATAATATGAAGTTCAAAGGTCTGGCCAGATTCAGAGTAGCCAAAAATCCCTTCCACAATACATTATGTCTCGTATCCCTTTTCTAAGTTTCTGGAAGATGTAATGTAATCCTTTACAATGACTAAATTTCAGATAATTTTAATTCGATTTTTTTTTTTGATGAATTTATTAATTTAAAATCATTCACTTTATTTTTCATCTTCTCATTTTCATTAAATAAGTACATGTGCCCAACGTTCAACGTGCTTTCTTGTCGGTTATATTCGCTCATACCATCCTTATCAACAATTTTTCCGTCTTCGATTTTTTGTTCACAAATCGATTGGTGCCAATGTATGAATGAAGAACTGGCTGTTCCAGCCGGTGGTTCGTATCGTTCCTCAATTTACTTAGCATTTCTGCCTTTCCTCAGTGAAAGTTGTAGTTGTGGTGTGAGTCAACAATTTATTTTTGAGACGTTTGAGACTGCAAGTATCATTCATCCTATTTGGCATATTAGCAATGATACAGGTATCATGCGTGATATGTTAGCAATGATACGGGTATCATGCGTGATATGTTAGCAATGATACGGGTATCATGCGTGATATGTTAGCAATGATACGGGTATCATGCGTGATATGTTAGCAATGATACGGGTATCATGCGTGATATGTTAGCAATGATACGGGCAAGTACCATGTATGATGTGTGGTACGAATAAGTACCGAGTAAGTTGATGTATTAGCAGTGATACGAGTACGTACCATACTATATTTTATTATCAGTGCATGAATAGATACTTTGTAATAATGCATAAACAAATGAAAAAAAAAGATGCAAATGACACTTTAACCAGGGAACGAAATGAATGAAAAAGTTTAACGACTGGCCATGTGAGTTTTGTTCAGGAAGCTTTTGTACGGCCATATCTGACATATGCTAAGTGATATGGTTGATGAGAATCGCTTTACACTAAATAATTATAAATATGTTAGGTAACGATCAGAAGTAAATGATTATGACAGGGCAAGAAATTAATATTTAATCGAGTCTTATATCTTTGAAGCACATTTATCACGTATAATCGTCGCAATATGACGTTCTGCCTCCTCCTTCTTCCTTTGAGAAACAGTAGTTGAAATTTAGCATCTAGCATCCTATATGTACTTGAATTTCAATAACTGATATCGTAGTCGGAAAATTTCTCCACTCGCAGTGGGTTAAAAGGCAAACTTGAGTGGGACACTTCAGGGTACGTCTTGCATAGCGCACTTATTTCGAAAGATGTAGATTTGATGTCAGTGTTTTGGTTTGCGGGAGTGGTTATTCTTTTTTTTTTGTGCGAGTCATCACAGCATAAATCACCACGAATTTGTGACAAAACGCCAATGGAATGACTGTTTACAGAATGGAGGGAAGGGAAGACTTTTAGAGTGGGAGATTCTTTTCCTAAACTTTCCGAAATACTCAGTGCTAAAGCCATTCTTTCCCTTCAAGTTTGTCGAATTCTTTGGTTGTAATATTCCGAATTTTTCCAGAAACCGTTATGGACAATGAAGAGACGGTAACAAAAGAAAATGAATTCAAGGAATGTCTAGAATTGTGCCAGAGAGGTGTAAAGATGTGTCGGATCAAAGCGGGTCGCTTGATGACATCTCAAAATGTCTACGTGGAAGATCAGAAATGGCTGTGCTATCATTCAAATGTCTGTTGGAAGTTTGTGCCGTTGAAACTGAAGTCTAGTAAGTTGGTAGTTTTTTGAATTGGCTTAGAATTAGTAATGCGCATTACAATTTTATCTTTTCGTTAACTTGCCTGATATCCACCGGTTCCATTTTCACACTGACAACACTCTGTTACGTGTTATATTTCATTTTCACACTGACAACACCCTGTTACGTGTTGTACTTATCTGTACTATGGGTAGCTTGTACTGTAGGTAACTTTCGAAAACTTAAGAAGGTGATTTGTGCTATATTAAAGCGAACCTCGTCGATCCAAATTCTATTACTTTTCATGGAAGGAAAACCATGCTAAAGAGCCCTTTCCGTTGGTTCTTCGATGTTGGAAGGTATTTTACTGGTTTAAACAAACCACTATATATATCCATCCATACTTTGATTTTAAAGTGGGACGAAAATTTTTCAACTTTCCAAAAAATATGCAGCACAACTTGCCATTTTTCAGTAAATATTGATAATATTCTGGAGGTGCGAAAAGGATTCAGTTCTGATAACCTTCACAAAGCTTCCAAGAAATATTCTTTTCGAGAAAAAGTTACGGTTAGGTTTTATTTTTCTATGGTTCATAGTTGGTCTGAGCGTTAAATATGAATATTTATGCTCGTATTTACTTATTTGAATGCATGTACGTGAACATTCAAAGTATTTGATTTAATACGAAACAAAAGTGATTTTCAACTTTAAATTACGATGCATACTTATGGTTCTCATACAAGATTGAATATATACAAATTTTTATAGTTTCTTACTAGTGAGAGTCACCCTGGGCGCGTTATTCATACTGACTGTTTATTTCTGTTAAATGTGTAGAGAAATCTTTCCACAGCCTTGAAACTTGCACAGCAGTATGCTGAAATGTAAAATGAAGATTCATTACTTCTTCAGACTCTATCTGCTGACACTCATTAGTCAACAACACGTGAATGTCCTGAGAGTCTCATTTATTGATCCCATCCCTCTATTTTAAATTTTGCTGGCAGTTTTTTTTCTGGATATTCAGCAAATAAAAATTGAAGGCAGAAATGTGTTTGTCTGTAATCTTAACTCATCGACGTATGCTCCACAAATCGGTTGATTTTGCTGCTGAAAATCTATCTGTGAGAGATAAATTTGTGAAAGGTTTGCAATATCTTGTCGATAAGAAAAATCAGAAACGCGTGCATTTTGATGAAGAGCGCTGGCTTTTGGACAATTTCCGAAAAGCTGATATAAACAAAGATGGTCAGTTGATTTGTATTTTTCCGAAATGCGTTAAATTATTGATCCCACAAAAAGTCAAAAGGAACCCATTGCTTAAGGGGAAAAGTGATAATGGCAGTCTTGATGGAAATTAACCCCTAATTTTTGTTTAAGTTTAAAGGAAATTAGAGTATTAATAATCTAGTCCATGAAGAATACTGATAATCTAATCTGAAGGTGAATCAACTGGTATAGTTCAGTTGGTGTCGTGAACTTTCGATGATTTCTATATAATATAAGGCACAGCACAGTGCAACAGTCTTGGGAACTGCGATTATTTATTTCATAACATGTGTAATGGAGGTGCATAACAACTCATTTCAGGCAGCTTAAGTTTTGATGAAATATTGAAGCTGCTGAAAACGCTGAATCTGCAGATCAGTAACAAATATGCACGTGCTTTGTACACGGTCATTTTTCAAAAGGCTCATAAATGAATGATTTATGTCCAAATTCGTTATTTTTTCTCCAGATTTGCGCCAGTGGAGTTCACGTCCGTTTCTCTTTATGATTGTTCTTTACAACCGTTCAACATTTTTGGATCCGAATTTGAGGGAATAATCAGATGTCATTCCAATTTGCCGTTTTTTTTCTACAGATTCATCTCTCCTGCAGTTGATGTGCTTGTCGGTATCTTTGAATTTTCGGGCAATGTAAATAGTGTTCTAACTTTTTCAGCAAGCAGATTCTTTTGGCAAAAATGATGGGAAACTCGACGAAAAAGAATTCCTTAAGTTCTTCTCCCATCTAACAGACCGTCCGGATCTGGAACATGCAATGAGGATGTTCAGTGCGACCAGTGACCTAGCTTTTTCTGCTTTCGATCTGAAAACATTTTTAACAACCGAACAAGAGGTATTCCACAGCACATTCATTTCATATACTTAATATACGTTTTTATTTTCGGTTCATTAAAAAATTGGAAGCGCGACACACAATCTCAGGGCAGCGCATGCATTTTGAGAATTTTTTTTAAAATATAGTTTGGGCTAGAAAAAAAAAAGGATTTGATCAGTAGACTATATTTACAGTTCGATGATATTGATGAAAATAAGGCTGCATCAATTATCGACAGTTTTGAATCAGCAAAGCAAGGCGCAAAAATACTTGGACCCATAGGTAGTGCAACCTGAATTTTTCATGCCAGTTCGTCTCATTTCCTGGAATTATTATCCTAATGCATGGAATTTAGCAATTATACACTAGATAATTCGACCAACAATCTTGACTGTTGCCTGACGAAAAATGCTATGACTTGTGATGCTTCATAGTGTGATATACATCTCAGAACATCCAGTTAAGTTTTTTTTTTATTTTAAACACCAGCAAAAAAGTCATTAAAGAAAAGGTGGAATCTACACATGTTGCTATTCAAGTATAAATCAGTTTGCAAGCTGATTCGTTATTAGAGTCAGTTGTAAGAATTCTGAATCATTTTCAGGTTTTCGTTGGTTACTGCTCGGTAAATGGGGCAACATCATGAAGCCTGGGCATGAGGGAGTTTTCCAAGACATGGATCATACATTAAGTCATTATTATGTCAGCTCAAGTCACAATACCTATCTCACTGGATTGCAAATAAAGGGTGAAGCAACCGTTGAAGGTTATATCAACGCGCTAAAAAAGGGTGTACGGCTTTTAGAATGTAAATATTATTACATTTTTACTGTAGACTTAGCTAAGTTTCAATTTAAATGATTACATAATTTTCAAATTTGAGATTAAGTTGTACCTTCTTCAGTAGATGTTTTTGATGGCGAAGAAGGAGAGCCATGTATTACGCACAAACGTACTTTTATCAGAACGATTACGCTGAAAGATGTATTGAAAGAAATTGATGCGTATGCTTTTAAAGCAAACCCTTATCCAGTAATACTGACTATCGAGAATCATGTTGGCTTGCCGCAACAGAAGGCAATGTCGCGCATCTTTAAAGAAGTTAGTTTTAACCGTGAAGATGTTTTTACGTACTGCTCTTTGATTTAATATATTTATGTTCACTTTCACTCGAAATGTTCATTTTTTGCTTCTTACCGGAGCTATACATTTAGGTGTTAGGCGACAAAATATATATGCGCCCAAAAAATGGAGCTTCTCAACCTTTACCTTCTCCAAATGCTTTGAAGAATAAATATCTGTTGCGCGGCAAAAAATTGAGATCAGAACAAGGTCCTGATCGAAAATTTGATCAAGATAGTGACGAAATAATCCAAGATAGCAAGGAAAGTAAAGACACCATCAAACTCGACCCAGAATTTTCTGAACTGATATCGCTGCCATCTGTTAAACTTTCGCGTAATATCTTCAAAGATATCGATGAACGTCAGTTTTTATTTTGCATTTCAAGTACTGGTTGTTAATAAAAAAAAAAAAAAAGAGAAAACAAGCTAGAAAGGCTTGAATAATTTGTTTTCAAGTTTGGTATCTAGCAAACGCTTTATTTCTATGTCTGTAAGCGAGCTAACTTGTAAACAGTCGTTTTGGAATCCATTCAATATCGAAATTATAAAAAACAAAGTCCGAACTGTCTTTAGATCCAATGGACGGTTCTTCTTCTTTATCCGAAGGGAAGGTTGCAAATTATATGGAAAGCGGTTATTCGCTTGCCGCTTATACATCAAAAAGGTTTGTGAAATCGTTCCCAAAAGGTATGCGGCAGGATTCAAGCAATATGGATCCCATCCCTTCATGGCTTTGCGGTGTACAGTCGGTCGCAATGAATATGCAGACTACTGGGGAATATCTCGATTTAGTTAATGGTCTCTTTCGAACTAATGGTAATTGTGGTTACGTGCTCAAATCGAAGACACTTATTGATGGACTTGGTTAGTTTCTTTTTTCTTGAAATATATTTTTATAAATATAAGGATTTAGGATGAAAGTAAAAACGAGCACCTTGTCAAGATTAAGAGTGTCACGTGCATCTTGAACTACGTTAGAAGTTGGGACCATATTCTTCAATCGAAAGCTCTGGAAGTCGCCAAAATTAGGGAATGAACACCATGTGTTGCATTAACTTTCGTTTTATTGGTCCGCGGTCCACTAGTCGAATAACTCGACTAAATGGACGCATCTGAACTTCAGCAAAATGGAAGTGTTTCGTTTTTCAGATCCGCGTATGCCTGAAGTATCGAGTGCAGTTGTAACAACGATGCTGGTTGGGGTAGGCTACTTTTGCAACTTTTCACGATTATTAATACGGTTTTAATTATAATCAGTTGTTTTAACAATTGATATTTGTTCAATAAAAATATGTGATTTCAGTGCACGGTTTTTTGCAGAGTTGATTTATTGATTGTCTTATTTATCGCTTTGGTTCTGTTAAATATCCAGTTTCATTTCCAAATACAAAAAAAAAATGCTTTGGAAAATATAACAGATTATGTTTCATACATAAAATATAGTGAAATATCATGCGTGGACTAGCACATCCATGTTCTTCGAGTTTCAGGTCATAAGTGGGCAATATTTACCCATGATATCTCAAGCAAACGATGTTGTCGATCCATATGTGACCGTTGAGATCTTTGGAATTCCGGCCGATTCCCGGAAATTCCGAACAAAAACCATCCGCAATAATGGGTGCGTGTTTTTGCCATGATTTTTTCTTGTCTTCAGTGTTTTAACAAAAAATTAGCGGAAAAAGTATTGCCTATTATTTCCGCATGTCTGAAAATCGTAATTCTCAAATGTACATGGCTAATCAACAAGTTCAAATCTTTTGTTTGTTTGTTTGCATGTGGAAGCTGTAAAAACTCTGAAACTTATGTCTTTGATCCAAGTGTTTTTGAGGTTATATGTTTCAGCTTTAACCCACAGTTCAACGAAACTTTTACATTTCCGCTTCATTTCCCTGATTTTGCACTGCTCCGTTTCTGTGTTAAAGACTTCGACTCAACTTCAGCAAACGATTTTGTTGGTGAATATACAATCCCGGTAAAAAGTATTCGTGCAGGTTTGAAACTTCATTCATCACTTTGAAATGTTAGTTAATAGACATCGATATAAAATAACCACTTCTAACCCGTTGGTAGATTAAATGAATTGGTGTGACAACTAGCATTACGAATCTCTTTACCTTTTTATGAGATTTATGCATGAATGTATATATGGTATACGGTCATTTCACCAGAGAGGAGTTGTACGCTGTCTTGAAGGAACAAGATGCCTGGTTTATCTTGATGATCGAAAAAAAGTACACACAGAACCACATTTAGGCTACTCACATATACGACTGAATACGGGCAATTTGCGTACAGTGGACGAATGTGCGTCACTTTTTGTACGAATCGCACTTGAATGAATTTATTGCTTCATTGTATATACATATGCATGTGTATATCAACACGAGCATCATTTACCCTAAGAAGTTCAATTTTCCAATTGCATATTTTCCAAAATAAATGCTTAAATCAATTGCTTCTTCTCGTTCATAATCTCTTTCAAACGGTTCAGCGAATTTCTCTTATCACTTCTCACTTTTATTTGCTTCCCTGCTGTAGCAGAAATAGATTCCCCTAATCAGATCCATCACCTGTTAGTCCAACATAATCTTTTTTTTCCTCTCATGACATCGGATCCGCTGCGGCGCATATATTCTATATGCTCACTTGAGCTGACCTTGAGGTGCAACAATATAACCAAAGAACCATCCTAAATAATGGATCCTCCAATGCATTTCAAATGTATATGCAGAAATGATTGGGAGATTAATTCTTGGGAAAAGTATCAACTCCTATAATAACTTTTCGTAAGTTTGCATAACGAAAATGAGATCCGTTTATAAGAAATGCTTGGTAATTTTGTCTAATCATGGTTGCTGTACATGACAAATGTATTTTGCTATAATTGAACAATTTAAATCAAAAATTATTTAGCATATTTTATACATCGGAATCCGATTTAAAATAATACATCATAAGCGTAATAGGAACTGAACTATGACGCCAAAACAGGGGATTTTGATCCAGATTAAGACTGAAAGTGTTCCCGAGCAAACAAAATCCCTAGTAAGCAAATATTTAATTACTACAATCGAGGTGAGAAACTCAGATATGTAAATACCTAATTGGTAGGAATGGGATGGCACAAAACTTATGACATTGCAAATGCCTGTAGCTTTATCAGAGAAAAAGTACGCCGAAAGGTACCCAGTTCCTAACACTCCCAGTTAAAGAGGTTCCATATGATAATGAGTTGTCTAATGGTACTCATCGCTTTGAGTTGGCGATTGTCCCGCGGGCTACTGTAAGTCAAAAGGAAGAAAAGAACTTCGCAGTGCTTTAAACTCGCACAACACCGTAATCAAATACGCGATGGAGTCCGTTAACAAAACCTCAAACTAGATCATACTTCATTAAATCGACAGTGCCGGTTCCAGTCCCCTAATCAGACTGAATATTACAAATGATAAGACGACACTACACAGCATGTAAGTTTAAGAAACTTAGACCAGAAGTAGGACAAGTATGGAAAGTTGAAATACACTTGAAAATAAGATGAGCAAGAGCACTACCGATCAAATAAGTCGGCAGCATACTGGATTAGTGATTCAAAAACACTTGTAAGTATCCCTTGTAAGGTCAAGAAATCAGAAAGGATGCTAATTGGACGAAGCATCAAGGGAACTGCTCCTTTTTACTTTTCACCACTTCTGCGAGATACTTAAATCTGAAAATGAAACAATTTTTTTATAGCTTGGAGCTAGCGAACAGGATCGTATTTTAAAACTGAAAAGTTCTAGAATCTAGCATTCACTACTTTTTTATTTTAATGGTGAAGAAGCTTCCTTAACATATGCACAATCTGGCATGGGCAGAGGAGTAAACAAGAGTAAGTTGAACACAAACAAAATGGTGAACTATTTAAAATGGTAACTGGAAAAACCCTGCAATCGAAATTCAGGTAAACATCCAAAACTGCCATGGAAAGACCAAGAGTTCTAAGCACTCCGTGGTTTTAACTTCTTCCTCATCGTCTTCCTTTCAACAGCCATGTTGTTGAACAGTGTTGAAAATAATTTACTAACCTCCTAATGCACTCTTTCTTTGATCGCCCTACAAAATTTGCAATATTTTCCCAACGGCTTGGATCTGATGAGGGAAATTTTTTGAGCGCCGCTTCAAGCAACTTTTGTTCTTCTGCATTCCACTCCAGTTCACTTCCTTTTGCCGAATTAACCAAGATATCCTTTACTTTTTTCTGATCCTGAGCGTTACTTAGAGATTTCAATGTTTTCACCTGAAACGAAGTGACTTCCAAACTCTTATAAAGTGTGGGAAACGAAATCACAGTACAATCAGAGCTTTCGAAGCGAGGCATACATGGTGTATCTTCAATAAATTATATTATTCATCCTGATAAATTTTTTAAAGACGTTATTTTGCAAAATGCTCTATTCGTTTCTGTGGGTACTAAATATAACCATCAGTAAAATGGAAAGGGATTTTTTTGAAACGTATTTCACGCTTTATAACATGTAAAACAAGACTATACCTCAAACTACTTATTTTCCTGAGGGCGCTACAAATGAAAAACTAAAATTGAATACCTGAACCAAGACATCTTTTTCTGTTTTCTTTTTTGCATTTTTATTTTCACGGTGTTCATTAACATAATTTGCAATTTCCGACCACCTGAAACACTTTTTCAATTGCACAAAACATAGTCACATCAATTCTTTTGAAGAGTTCTACATTACGCCCGACTTCAACATTCTATTTTCAACACCTATTCGTAATTTACAGCATTACACAATGTCAAGAAAAAAGTTCAAGGCAAGAAATTGAGAATTGAAGTAAAGCAAAAATGTGAGTTTCAACCTTTTGGTGGTGCCAACAGGATACAAAGTAGTAGCTTTGACTAGTAACGTAATTTCATCCGCGGACCAACGAGGCATACTATCTGCAGTATTCTCAGAAACTCCGTCTTTCGTTTCGACACTCTCCGGAACTTCTTTATGAATCTGAAACTCAGAGTTTCATAAAACAGGCTATAGCCCAAATGGCTTACTACTTTCTTTCTGAAGTCTTATCTGTATAACTAGAAAAGATAATTTAAGTGAACAAAATGCACCATCCTACTTTACATCACCATGTATTGTAACGGGTAAAAGGGGATCACACTTCATATCAGTGAAATCTGTTTCAAATAAATATGCGTACCTGAACGTTTAAAGTGTTCATTGCTTCTGTGAGACTGCCTAACAATTCAAGCTTAGCAGTGATTTCATTCAAACGAACTGCATCGAATCGCAAGCAGACATGTTCAATGGCTTCCAGACAAGACAACTTCGATGAAACATCTGCATCCCAGTAATTCTTACCCTAAGCATTGCAGTTTTTTCCTCAAAAGTACTTTTTTGGTTAACAGTGTCAGGTAATCATTTAGTGCTGCTTCCTCATAATGGCGCTTACCGCATATGGGCACGCATAAAGGAGGAGGCTCATGGCACAAGTCATAAAACCTCTAATTTATTCCGCTCACTCGTTTTGCAATTTTAAACACTCGTTTTATCTGAACAACATCGGCTATTTCTTCCCAGTTTCTCTGAAGCACCCTTCTTATATGTGCAAGCGTTGCTACTATCATACCAGTAATCAAAGCAGAGTTTTCCGAGGAATCAGATTCAAGAAATGTTCTTACAACATGACGAATTCAATGCAACAAACCTCAGCAGTTCTACGGAGCTTTCTTCGAGCTTCACCAAGCAGTTTTTTCTGCTGCTCCTTTATCCGCTTTTCGTGAGCCCGTTGCTGCCGTTCTTTTTCTAATTGTTCCTCCTCTATTTTTTTATTTTCCAATTCAATTTCCTGAAAAAGGGCCTGTAAAGTTACTTACTTTACTCTTTGCAAAGACACTACCATTTACTGAATCTCAGACCAGACATTACCAATTTCTTCTTCTCATCCTGGGCTTTTTTTTCCTCCAAAGCCTTCTTACGTTCGTCCCTTTGTTTTTCCTTTTTCAATTTTTCTTGCTCCTTGAACACTGCTATTCGCGGATCTTTACGGTACGCCATTTCAACAAGATTTCTGATTCGTTTCATTTCATTCTTACGCCGTTTCTCTCGCTCAATCTAGTCAAAACCATTTAAAATTTATATGTACTTCGTAATTTGGGAATAGGAAATTGATATGTATACTTATGTTAACTAATAGAAAGAGATGTAAAGAGAACTTTTGAATAAATAATTTAAATGCAATATGGTAATGACGATAAGCTGCCTTGTGCTCGAAATGCACGTACAAATATTTGGTACTTCTTTACATCCGGGACTTTTCCTAACCAGAGTCATATTCTGAAGTATTTCAACTTGATACTTATCCAAAAAGTAAATATTAACCTTATTTATCTTCTCAATTTCACGTCTTTCCCATCGATCTTCCCCCTTCTCCTTATCCTCTTCGTCCAGATACGAGAATTCACGCCAAGAATCCCAGTTAAACCAAAACGAGTAAAACCTATCCACCTCAGCTTGTACACTATTGACATCGCCTAGTAATGGTACCGGTTGACGAACAGACCATCTAAAACTGATAGAAATCCATAATTCCTCATATGGCGCACAATTTTTCATTTACTTCACAACAAAGTCGTGAATAAATTTCAAATGAAGACACAACAATGTTCCTTTGCTTCATCGATTTCAGAACAGCCAATGTTAAGTACTAAATTTCTACCATAAAAATACTTGTCTTCAAGTCCAGACACCAACAAAATCTTATCGAAATGTTCAAACATTTGTGAAAATGAAATAGCGAAGAAATGTTCCCACCAGTTAATTCCCACGCTAATGAAGTTGTAAGAATCCTCGAGATCAAGTAAATACTTTACCCAAAAAAGTAGAATAGTAATTCCTATTTGCTTAAATACTACACAGAAAATTATTTTTCTTGACGGCGCAAGAATGCTGTTGCCACATTACAGTTTCATATACACATTAAAAGTTACGAATCCATAATACGTTTTTCACAATTTACTTCCGGAATACAGATCTTATATTACCCAGCAGTAAAAAAAAAGTCAAAACTTTACTGTCACAACAGTAAAGTTTCAATGATTTGAAGAAAAAAAGAGGTAAAATCATTTAAGAACCTTGCATTCCTAATGAAGACCGGCGTCAGAACATCGTAAAAGTTGTCAGAACTGATCATTTTCTCGTCTGGGACCGAATCATCGAATAAAGGGTCTACAGAATCATATGCTCTTCTTTTTTGTTCCGATAATCCCAGTTGCTCATAAGCCTTGGTAATACATGTGAAATAATCTTCACCACCACCGTCTTCAATTCTAACCGCATTGTTCTTATCCGGATGATGCTTCAGCACTTTGGCACGATCTGCAGAGATCCCGCATCAGGGATAACAAAGATAAAAAAATAGATGAATAAAAACAAAAACATCACTTCACAAATTCAAATAAATTTCAGCTTCGAATTCTCCGGCATCTTAAGGTACTAAGACGATCTACGCAGTGCTACACAGGCAATAATAAGTTTATATAGAAAGCCGCAAGTCAGAAAAGTTTTGGATTTTGTCAAATATTATCAGGATACAAATCAGAAAGAGTAGACCAAGCTGAACAATAACTAACTGCGGCAGTGAGTTTGAATTCAACCCGAAAATTTGAGACTCTGAAATCATAATGAAGAAATCACAGGTCTTTTATAACTTACAAGCAGTACGAATCTGCGAAGTACTGGCCTGCCAGCGTAAGTTTGATAATCCAAGGACTTTGTAATGGTCTTGATCCTTGCAATGTTTTGGATTCAAATTTTTCAAAAAACTGAGATACTCCTCGTCATCCGGATCCATAAATTCGTTCACTGCCTGAATTCATATTGTTTCGTTTATTTGAAAACACGACACTGATAATGAATTAAACCAATTTTTTGCATTGAATCTTGTTGTTAAAGTAAAACGTACGTAGATTCCATTGCCTTCCGCACTGTCCACATTCGTCCAATCATTAAGACGTTCAGTGGTTAATGACTGTTTCAAGACAGGTTCAGTGCTCAGACCAAGTGTTCGTTTATCGCGAACAATGCGTAATTCGTACGAAATCCCTGCTTTTTCTACCTTCCTATTACTCTGATTAAATCCATAAACGGCTAAATCTAGCCCTGATAATGACATTGTAGGCCTGTAAAACATACACACATTATAAGAAAACTGAAATTTTGAACCATATGGGCAGTGCAAACAGGTTGAAAAGAATAAACTAGAATGTCGACTATGTCCGTTCCCCGTGGCAGAGCATCACGGACTTTCGTCATTATTTCCGAAAGGTTCTCTTTTTGGAATTACTTTTCCCAAATAACACAATCAGATAATATCCGGATTAATGAGACAAAAAAGTTACCAAGCATCGGGTAAGAGATAAGAAAACTGAAGTGGTAAAGTGTTCTCCCTAACTTATAGAAACAAATAGAATCCTTTAGGTTAGAATGAAACCCTCTGTCTCGTGGTCCGGACTACGTTTCCGGTTATCTCATGCGAAATAAATCCCTACTCGACACAAACGCAATATACCATTCCATAATAGTCCTGTGAAAAGTACATTGTATCACAGGAATTCTGTTTGTGGTCTGTTTTCCATTTTACGAGCTACGCAGTGGTCTGTTAAATGCGGATTGCCATGGGGATGGTGTGCTATTAACCGTCTGACATTTGTTCTTGAGATTGAGTGTCGTCGTTGTCGGTTTACTTTATTCGTATATCAGTTTATCATTTATTCTCTGTCTTTACTTATTTTGATGAATTAAGTTAATGGTAAGCGACAAAACAGTGATTGGATAGTAAGCGAACAAAGAAGAGGAAGAAATAGTGTATTATTGTACGGAATGTATGAGATTCTTTACTTCCTAAAACAATTTTTAGTTGTTTTAAATAGTAAACGACTTTCCTGACGTTCTAGCATTTCATAGAATGGCGTGTAATAGGCATGCTAGCACTGCCTATTAAAATCGTTTTGCTTGATGAACGAAGGTTGAAGTATGAAGGAATGAAACATTATTTTGTAAGGGAAGTAGAGAAACAAAGGTAAACGGAAACGGAATTACTCGCCAGTGTTAGGACATCTGAGGTAACTGTTAGGAATTTTATTTTCCTTGAAATGCATAATTTATTTGCAGTAATGTACCTTCACAACTTCAACCGTCTTTTAACTTGTCAACAAGAATTAAATTGTAATTAGATCTTTGCAGGATAAATGAGAATTTATGCGTTGAGAACGGTTCTGTTTCAGTCATGTGCAGTTGGTACAAAGGGTTTATTACCCGTGAGAAGTTGTCATTCAGTTGGAGTAGAAAACTCCAAACTTATGAAAGGACCAGATGGTTTATCAGCACTCGATATTGTTAAGGAGTATGGCATACCAATTCAAAGAGTTTCATTGAGTCGTGGACTTGCACTGAATCGCTTTGAAAAAGTACTTTACCGTCTTATTATATTCTCGCAAACACTCAAGTAGTTGTAAATTTTGGTACCTTGCCTGACTGTTTTTTTGCAAATTTTGCCGAAATTTGCTTAGATCTGTCTGCTTTACTTTTTTTTACATAGCAAAACTTTTCTGCACAAGTTAAAAAGATTTGTTTTAAAGATTTTACTACTGTCTGCCTGCAGGTTTTATTACATCCCTCTAACTTCATCCTTTTGTTCTAGAATGAAGTTTTTGATAAAATCACAACTTCCTCACTTTCTGAAATCATTAACTTTATGTCGGATTTGCTCCTTAGTTAGCTCCAAATTTTCACTAAATGCCACCCATTGACACATAGTCATTTTATGAGGGTTATCCACCGAACATTACAGAAAATGAGTTTTGTTAGTTGAAAGGAAAAAATGAATTCTGAAAATTTTGTCAGTTAAACGATCCTGTTAGTTGAGTGGTTGTATCTTGCCTCACTTTTGCAAAATTAGCTTTTGCTGTTGCAGAACTTTCCAACAAATGAGCGACAGCAAAAAATTTTATCAGTTTTTATAAATTTCTTAATTTCTTATGTACTGCATGAAATTATCAATCTTTTTAAGGATTTCGTCATTTATCCGGAATATTCTGATACGGATGCAGCTGAGAGCACGCTGCAATTAGTGTCTGCACTCAAGAACGACATCAAAGCAGCGGGTTAGATAACAGGAATTATAACATCTAGGAAAAGTTTGGTGTACCGTATAAAACATTAAACACTTACATAATCAGTTTTCAGCAGGCCAGGAGGACTCTCTTATGGCTCTTTGGGACAAACACAAAATCTCTTCCTACACTGTTCCTAAGAAATACGGTATGTCATTTTGATTTAACATTTTATAAAAAGTGAAGGGAAAAAAGAAGTGCCGCTGGATATCACTCGCGTAAGTAGAGATAGCATGGGGATTCGAAATTGTTTTATCTTTTGTATTCATTTTGTTTCAACAAATATCACAACATTGAATAACAAAAAAAGATTTGATTTTCAATTTTAAAATTTCTGTCCCGGTAGCAATTTATTTAGAGTGAAAATATTCAGGTGGTGTCGATATGTGTTACAAAGATCTTTTGACTGTTTGTGAGGGATTAGGATCGCACTGGAGTTCTTATTTTCGTTTCGAACAAACTCATTTAGCTGCATCTCTTATTTTGCTGTACGGTAATGATCTGCAGAAGTCACATTATCTGCCGCAAATAGCATCGGGAGTAATTCGACCTGTAGTTGGTTTTTTCAGATCTGAAATGTTGGTGTTTTATTTTAAAATGCTCTCCGTTATTCCTTACAAGAAATTTATAACTTGTGGTACTTGCATAGATCCATCTAATCTATTGACATCTTCCGCAGATAATGTCTATTTTTTATTCAATAGGAAAAGATGATTCACATATGTTTTGATGGATGAGTTTTTTAATATTTTCAGGGATTCAGATGTGGAATCAGTGAGATCTTTATGTGAAATTACTAGTGAAAAACAAAAATTGGTTGCAACAAATCATTTTATCAGTGCATCAGATGCTAACTTGCTTCTCGTTTTTGCTAAGCAGGTTTAGTTCATTGGTCAAATATAAGTTTGAAACTCTTTGTTATTGTTTTGTTGGAAAAGCTTGTTTGAACTACGGGAAATACTTGTCTATTCATTGACGGTGAGAATGTCTTTGTAACTTGTGCCATTCACACATTTTACGTGCCATTAATTAGTTTTTCCCTGTCATTCTTACACTGGATTTGCTGCTGATGTTTTTCTTACTTAGATCCTATGTTTCTCCTTAAAACATTTCATTTAGCGTGATATTCATTGCTTTACTAGTGCAAAACTTGGTCTTTATAAGAAGAAATAAAGTAATTGGAACCTTTTTGCCATATTGCATGGTAACTATTTTCAGGATGGAAATAAGATAGTATGCTACCTTGTTGAAAGAAAAAGTGGCGACAGTACGTTTGAAATGAGGACGAAAACCTCTGTTTTTGGAAGAAATGGGTTGGAAGGTAAATACTTCTTTGAATCATTCGGGATGCTTTTCAAATATTCATTGAAGGTCTAGTTTGATGGGATTTCATAGCATTTCCAATTGTTTTTAATTATACTCACTGTTTTTTCTTTCCAGTCAATTTGGGGGATTTCAAGCAGATGAATGTGGAGCCAGGTTCGATGTTGGGAAAACCTGAAGATGGAAAAAAAATCTCACAGGAAACACTGGTAAAACGAATTACATTTGGTGCTGCCGTCGTAGGTTTCATGAAAACTTTAATAAGTATGTTATACATTATTTTTCTCTGTATATTTACCAGCATGAAAATAAATCAATTTCGTGATTTACTTATTCATTCGAAGTGCACAGCTCTATCGCGTTGCAGCGAAAGTTTTTACGGCTAGAAACATACACCAAAGCACGATGGGGTGTGAAGTGAACAATGTATCTCTAAGGCATCATTCATGAAGATACCTTGCCAAGCAAGACATCAAAAGGGATTGCTTCATTGCGTAAAGATTATTTGTAATTTTTAGATGCTTTATCAGAGTACTGCAACAGAACACTGCAGCAGAATTTGCCATTAGCAAAAAGGAATACTATCAAGGTGGGTGAGTACTTCTTATTACGTCATCTAGTGACTGTCTGTTCTAGTACATGCTTTCTGAATAAAAGACAAGATTGTTTACGTAAGAACATCAATTATTTTGTACTGTTAGTGGTACAATCGGTATTTAGCATTTGGTAACGAAACTTGCATTAAATACTTATGTGCTCGAATCAATGTGCTATTATGTTGGTGGTCTTCACGATGAAGAACTTATACTGTCGCTTGACGTTGAAGAAGCAGTAATACATGTGAGTTGTTCTAGTTTTATGGCTTTCAAGTTTCGTGAGATCCATTGTTATATCTAATTCTTGCCTGACCTACTTAGATTATTACCTAGATTCAATGGCTTGTCATTCGATTTCAGAATTTCTCACTCTTTGTAAAACGCGGTTAACTTTGCATATCGTGAGAACGTATTTCTCCTGCGAATTCAGTAACTAAAGTTATCCAGTCATATATTTGCGACTTGTTCTAAATGTTTCCCTTTGGCAATTTGAATTATAATTTTGTGGATTTCTATTTAGAAATATGCTAGGCATTTGCTTTCTGAAACGATATCGTCGACTATAGATATTATTCGAATGGATGCTGTTGCGTCTGGTATGAACTTCGACGAACTGCTTAATGAGATAATGGCAGCTCTTTTGCTTAGCAGTACTGAATTGGATCTTAAAAAATTTGTGGCGTCTCAAGTTATTGTATCATATGCAAACACTAATGCGGATAATATAAAGTTAATAAGTTTCTTTACCAGTTCGTTGTTTCTGTACAGGGTTATCGACTTAAGTAAAACTGTGTGGTTGGATCACGCATGTGTATTTAGTGAACTGGGTGTATAATTTCAGCTTTTGAACGTTTTGTTTAAATTTCAGACAGTGGCGTTCCTTTGATAAGCGCCTCTATGAGCGGATTTTTGGCCATGTCGAAAAAGCAATTTCATTTCATGACCCAAAGCTGCAACACTTTATCGCTGAGCACGCACATCCATCATTGAAAGTTTGCTTTTAGATGAGGCTACACGTTATTAGCGGATACTAATATGTTAGATTTGGTTTTTTGTAAATTAAAGGCTTTCTTGATGAGGATATAAAGTTTAGGGGATCGTATCTCAAATTTTCCCTTGTTTCCTTCTATTAGTATTATCATTTATTCATTTATTTGTTTACTTACTTATTCAGCCAATTAATTTATTAGTTATTAATTAATTGTTCTCAGTGCAGCGATTGCCCAAGTGTTGGAAAAATTGTAAGGTATGAATTAGATAATTAGTAGGTAAGGATGCGTCCTGAATTGTTAGGAATAGGTTACATAGATGCTTCTTTTTTTTTGCAGGAGGCATGCACTAATCTAGAACACACGATGTGGAGGTTGGATTCATTGCTTAATTTACTCCTTTCGAATCACGGAAAAAGCATCATACATGATCACAGTTTACTTGAAGCTCTTTCAAAAGTGATTGAATATAATTTTGGTATGGTTACAACTATAGCACGATCAAGCCGATCGTACTCGATTGGTCTACGAAACAGTGATCTTGAGGTACTTTAATGACATCAGATAGTGTTATCATTTTTTTAGTTTTCCGCGAAAGCCATCCGGTACACTTCTTCGCATATTAAGATTGGCAGATACTGGAAGGTTTCAAAACATTAGTCCAGTTCTTAGAAGACATAAGCAATCTAAGAAATTAGCAGTTACTTCTTAATAATGATAAGACTTCAAAACTTACATTATCGTTACAGCAATGTAGGCAGTTCTGTCTTCGACAATGACAACATTGGGTTTCTTCAAAACACTAATCTCCCCATCTTATTAGCAATAGAGAACGAGCTTCACTGAATGACTAAGCCATTCTTTTTGATTCTCGTAGTTATGCTATCGTTTACATTATTGCCTGAATTTTTCCGATTTTTAATTTTTAGTTCACAAAATATGAAAACTATGTTTAGATATCTTGGGCACAGCTGTACTGTTCTGAAGCAGCCAACATGTCAATGGCTGAATTGAGGAAGCTTTATGATTGTAAGTTATTCGTTTTTCACTACAATAATTTATAAATTAATCATTCAGTATGTCATTAGCGATGCCGAATGCTTATCGTTTGGTGAAGAATAATGTAGTGTAGTATTTTCTTTTAGTAAATAATATCCTGTTAAACCTTATGCAGCATTTTAATGCACCTCGGATGCATTCGATGCACTAGACAAACAATAAGTGTTTTTTCTTGTAAAGACTATGGTTGAGGTTATTTTCTTTACAATGGGTGAGGCTCAATAACTGCAAATGACAGATGAAGCATGAGAGAATGGGTGTCTAAAAAAATGGAACTTTTTACTTAGTCAAAAAACATGCTTTTAACATGACATCTATGTGGCTGATTATTAACAAGAACATCCAAAACTAGTTAAGCATTTCAAGTTTCAAGAAGCTGTTATGAATTTGAGTACCCAAAACATTGCAGATTTCCGATTTGAACGAACGAACTCTTTGCAATCCAAAATTGGAGAATCTGTTTTGGATACTGATGGATACTGCATTGAAAGTCCAATTACTCGAAATTGGTGATAATCCACGAATCAACTATTTCATTTTGTGTACTGATTGATACTGTCAAAGTTCTCCAAAGCAGTTCAGAATAAAGTTTCAAATTGAACCAGTTCACCTAGTTTTCCGGTGAATTTGGACTCGTAAAATTTAGCGATCCATATTCAAAAATTTAGTATCGGATTCATTTCATTTGGAAATATTGCGCTCTTCTATACCCCTTTAATTCTGCAAAGACTAGGCCTCAACAATATTCTAATATGAAAATGGGAAAAGCTGCCAAATAGCTTTATGATGCTCTCGAAAACCGAAACAGATAAAGCGATTTCAAGGACCAGATCACCAAGATATTTGTGTTGTAATATTGGACTTAATTGCTTTCATCCTCACAGACTAACTTCAAGTTTTGATTTATCTTCTTGTTGAAAAGTATGTCCCATCGGACCATCAAATAAATAGTCAACTGTGGTTGCTCGCCTACGTTTAAAAGAAAACAATTATAATATTTGAAATATGATTCGGCGCTAGCAGTTTTGAACTCATCGTTTGCGTAGTTCTATGTGAAATATATGTTTTGATACATGTCGCACGCAGTAGAAGATAACTGTATTTTTATATCACATTAATGGGTCAATTTAATCTTTCGTATGAGTTCTTTTTGAATGCTAATATCGCAGCGTTAGTAAAGGGAGGACAACCAAACATAACAAGTAGATCTGATGTAGGCTTTTCATCAAACGTTCTTTCTTGCAATCATATTTGCAAAGATTACGGACATTCATGCACAAAGAAATTAAACCTGCACAAATCCTCAAAACATGCACGGCCACGAACGATGTTAAAATGTTGTCATCTTACTTGGTGACGTCAGTATTCCTGTTCAAGACATTCTTAGCAGATGAGCTGGTAAGGGAACTAGAATCTCTGCATTGGGATTACGAGAATATGATCTCACAGACATTCAAAAGAACCCATTACCAACAATGACCGAAGCTCCTGAGTATGGAAAGTGGATTTCGTGACGAGAACCTGGATATAGGCTCTTTCGTTCTGGATGGTTCCTGGAACGATCCTTCATCCGACGGTAACGAACGTTGGCGCTTACTTTTCGAATTTGAATCATTTTGCATGTCCTCAGCAAGTCGAGTGGTTGGTTGAGAGGGAACGGAGGGAGAGGGTTGGGAGGGGTGGGTCTTTTTCTGAGATGTGTGTCTGTGCCCCATTGTTTTATTCCCGTTAATAGCAGAAAATCTCCTAATATATGCTGAAAGCACTATTTAGCAGCAATATTTTTAGGCATACTCAGTTCTGCTTATTATTCTTAGCTTTATCACAGTCCATCACTAATTTTTTATGCTGTTTTGGAGTGTCACTTTATTAGATTCACCACGAAGAATTTTTATCCGTTATCGGGGTGATTTTTCACCGGAATTTCTGAGCATTATGTAGAACAATACGATTCATAAAGTTTGAGGAAATTTTTTCGGCTGGATGAACTAAGCAGACGGAAGACGATTAACGTTTAAAGCTTCCTAAGACAATGTGAAGAGTCTAGACATTCGAGAAAATGCGTATTCTGCTGTAAAGATTTTCAACTTTTTAGCTGAACCTCGTGAACTTGCAGTCCTTTTTTGTGTATTTCAAAATTCAGGTCTTTATGTTCGATAGCTTTCTGAGGGTCAGAGGCAGTGGCTTTCTTTTTAAAGGAAGAAAAGGGGGAAGGAAGAAAAAGGCTGCAAGTCTGTAGAAGGTCAAGTTAAGGAATAGCTCCCACTCTCTATTAATGCGATAAGTTCCTGCGTCCAGAAATATTTGCCGTTTATATTCACTTGTTTTTCTTCTCCTGCCCCAAAAAGTATTTTTCTCAGGTATGATATTTGCTTGGGTAGGTTTAAACCACAATAAAAGAAATTTCAGTCTCCACTTCTTTTTCTCGGATGTTTCCTTAACATGTATTCAAGTTTTTGTTTCGTATTTATGCATTCCATATGACCTTTCTTTAAAAACAATCCAATTGCTGTTTGTTCTAGTTAGCGATGTCTACACCAGCTAATGCAGAAAATGAAGCTGCTGATAGAGAGAATATTGTGGCTAGCGAAAATGATACTTCTCCACCACCAGCAAAGGTAACGAAGATTGATCGAAGAGGGTCGGTGACATGTCATCCGCGAAAACATTTGGAAACGGTATGCTCGCAGGGATCTGAAGGATCAGATGAGGATTTGTCTGCTGGCGATGCTGTTAAGCCTTTGAGTACAGATAGTGATCGAAGCGATTCACCTGCGGCTGAGTCCGATCGTATCACTCCTGTCCCGAAGTTCGAGTACAATGATTCTGATTCCAGCGACGAGGGGACGCAGCTCGCTTCAGATCGTGGAGATCTCCTGAAGGATGTGGAAAATATCACCGAGTCGTCGGACTCATCGGGTCATTCGCCTGAACATACCAAACATGAGGAGTCGTGTGGCTTGCATTGTGATCGGAGCAGTCCACCGGCTTGTGGCGAACTACCTGAATCCAGCAAAGGACCTGTACGTTTCCACTAATCTCCATTAGATTCACTAGAAGTTCTGTTTCTTTTCATTTAAATGAGAACCAAACCGTTCACTAGTTCTTTAGCGGAGAGAAATTTCAAGTCACTGTTTGCTTAAATTAGGGTACCATTCAATTGCATAACTGGAAATCATTCTGTATTTAATCGCAGTTTGTACTGCATTGGCTATTTAATGAAAAATGGTTGCTCTTCCAAATTCTTTCGAAATATCATTGGAGTGTAGATATAGAAGATACGGAACTTAATTCATACAAATCTTCATTTTCATTTCGTCCAATGATTTTTCACTACATGTCTGTTGTATTTGTTTTCCAGACGACGCCATGCTCTCCGCAGGCGGATCGTGTCACCAGCCTGCGCAAACGGATGGCGGTACGTTTGTGGATTGTTTTAAATTTCTTTACAAAATTAGGTAGCGAAAACATCCATTTCGACTTGAAAAGCATTATTACGAGGCCATAGCTAAAGGAACTTTCTCTTATCGCTAGCATTACTGTAAAAATCGTTCAGTGAATAGTAGGAGGGGTAAAAGAAGTGGGAGAGAAAATAAGCTAATGAGATCGATCTCTCGATCTGCATGGTTAGTCTCAATTATCAAGGTTTCTCAACAAAATTTGATAGGGAAAAAACTGTTCTATTTTCGAGAGTTACTTATGCTTTATTACGTCAGAAATCATATTATTTCAGGTTTATTCTCCCAGCGATAACATATTGTCACCATGCACGATGAAGCTCAACCGACTGAAGAACTTTTTCCGCATGCGACAAAAGACTAGAGCTTTGTCACTGTTGTCCGCTGAAGAGCTGAGTGAGGAAAATGATGGCGCGGATGATGATGAAGTGGAGGGTATTGCCACTGGTGAAGCGGATATACCTGCAGATGATGAAGTGGATAAATCCGGTGACGAGGATATTGCTTTAACAGAAAGCCAGGAAGGTTCTGATCATGATGATATCTAACTTCCTCTACAGTTTTACTTATGGGCCTCATTAAGCTCATGTACAATCATACCGTTTTACTCTTATTCTTAAACTGAATCCAAACTCATGTGTTTACCTATCGTTACAACAGGCACCCTTCAACGGGGATGTTTAAGTTGTTTTTTGCATTTCAACTTTCTGGTATTTTGTCTACAATCCCTTTCACCCTCTCAATTCCTTCTCTACACTTTTTAATTCATGCACTGCTTATGCTGTTTAGTTAGACATACGGAATGAATCCTTGATGCGTTACACAACCTTATTGATCATGATGATGTGTAACTTCTCAATCTTGTGCATCACTTTTGCACTTCATCTCTCATGTATAATAGTAGCGTTTTAATCATCTCCTTAATCTAGACCGAAATTCGTGTGTTCATTATACTGTTACCGAAAGGAATCTTTTAACAGGAATGTTTAAGTTGCTTTTGTTCTCTGTACGTTTCAATTTGTTTTCTGCATTTTCTCAATCATAATTATTCGCCTCCTTTTTTCCCTTCTCCTTACGGAATGAAAAATTCTTAATATGCTGTATAACATTCCGTTCTATTATATCTTGGTTCTATTTTTTAATTTTTTCTGCGGATAGAGCGTAAATTTCTCTCCACTTGATAACCACTACCTTTATCTTTACGCTTATTGCTTATCCCCTTCTTGAGATCGCTCTTTACTTCCCGTCGTCTTACTCTTTACTCCGAATTTTTCAGACAGTTGACTTTTAAAATCTATTCTGTGAAAATGCGTTTTCTAACAGCATTATCAATAAAGGCTGAGTTATATTTGATTTCGACAATTCATACAAGTTTCTATAATTCGGAAGTTACCAGACGTAAGATTCCACTTCCATCCCAAGGTAGTCAATAGTGATCAAATGATGCCAATTATAGAAACAAACGAAGTCTAACATGATCAAAGAGATTCTTTAGACATAGCGGGAGATTTCAGTTCAGTGATGTATCGGCTGACGACGCACGTAAGGATTTTATTCGAGTTTCCTAGAACACTTCATAACTATCGGCAGTATGACATTCGGAGGTATGCAAAAGAACTACAACAAGAATGTAAGTTTGGGAATGTTCATTTGTACGTCAGAGTGTACAACTGATTGTGGGATACATGAGTGATAAAGATGAGATGAACAAAAACAATAACGAAGTGCACGGGAAATGTAGGAGTCTAGATAGGGGCAACAGTGGTAGGAATGATCTAAGTCATTAAGCAAGTTGCACTTGAAAGAAAATGACAGAATTGACATGCAAAAAAAAAGGTCTTAAGGATAACAAAATCGTGCCATACAATAAAATATACATTGGGAAAGAACTATACAATCTGCCTGGGGCATATTATTTTACTACTATTAAAACATAGACAATTTCACAGTTCTGCAAAGAGGAAAAGTCAAAACTTTTCAAGCAATTATCTCTGTTTCAAACAACTGGTACAAGTAATTAAAAATATAAGGGACATAAAAAGAACAATGACAAATTGTATTATGTCTGCGCAAACTCAGCAGAGATCATTTTTCGAACGTTTACCAAAGGCAGTGATGCATGAAGCATATTTGCGTTTGACTGCATTCGATGAAGAACCCATGTCATCCTTAAAAATGATTAAGATTGGACACAGTGGGAATAGCAAGTCGATTAGACCTGACTGGTGGGCGACCATAACTCAGTATTCGGAATGCATCAAAATGAGGACGAAGATTATGGTGATTAAATTTTTATGAGCAGGTAACGAGAGAAGTAATTATGATTAGAAGCACCTTATGCAGTACATATGAAGGTAAAATGTAATTTCGTTTGAAAATGAAGAATATTCAATTAAACAATTACTAGAAACTTCTGGGATAAAAACTTCTGTTCCTTTTCTGTTGCAGAATGCCCCATTTCAAGATCCGACCGCCCACACTGATTACTATCTTGCGGCGCTACGCTAGATATCGATGCACTTAGTGCAAGATTGCGTTCCTTCTCTTCATATCGTAATTTCAATTCCTGGAAACTTCTCTGCAATAATGACGTATACGATTTGCAAAACAAATATGAGGAAAAATAACTCCAGCTACAGCTGAGTAATTTGCTTTCTTGATTATGAAATGTTTAAAATTTTTAATAATTTTGAAAAGTATTTTTATCTTTAGACAAAAAGTATGATAGTAAGCGCTAGAAGCATCACCCGTACTAATATCAACAAACACATAAAATAAAAAGAAAAAAAAGAAAAAAAACGCACCAGAAGCTTTTCGCATTGCTCATCAACAGTGTGCAGCGCTTTTCGCAATTCCTGGTTTTTTTTATCTGAGTGCTTCAATTTTTCGATAAGCTCTCCAATTAATTTTTTTTCTTCTGTGTTTACATTGTTCATTACGGCACTTTCCTGAATCGTGAAATGTAGCTACTTTTTTGAAAGAATAAAAAATCATTTCATAAAACAAGGTTTCAAATATAAGGCCAGAAGCAATGCAGCTGTCCGCATATTCGTTATAATGCCTTTTATAGATACTGCAACTACGCAGGCCAAAGATGGCAAACATTTTGACCTCCTCAAACAAAATGATGAAGCCAACCGTTAAACCCTTTTTAATCAACTCAATGATTAACCCGTTGACATAAAACTCCGAAAAATACCTGCATATTTACAGATCTGGCAACTGAATCTTCATTACGTTTCGAATCTGCTTCCAAGTTAGTAACATTGGAATTATCGGACTGTTTAGGTGAAGCTGGTGATATGCATATACTGTGGGTCTGAAAAAACAATGCAATCAAGGAGAAAGAATGATGGCAAAATTAAGCAACAATTTACCTCAGAAAGACCGAGAACGGCATTCCCAAAATTATTCCCACCTCGTAACCCATTTTGATTGCCTTTGTTTGGAATGTTTTCCGTTCCACTTCTATCGTGGAGAACTTCACTCTTTCTCTAAAAAATATCACGTACACGTAAGAAGCAATTATTACGCAATAGGCATTTAGATTAGCTACGTCGAAGACCGGACAAAAGATTGCTAATAACTTTGACAGTATATGTCAAAACATTTATGTATAAAAACTGCATAAAACGTACAGTTGTTTCAGCTTGCTGGGAGGAAAGCAACTTATTGTGTTCACGCTTCAACTCATTGTAATCACATCTAAATAATTATATAGTGATGTCGTACGGAATGGACCAGAGTTAGCAAATAAAACGATCTAAATTTCTAAAGTCGTGACTCGCATGAAACAACGAGCACAGTCGTTCACTATAATTGCATCTCCTTAGAATATCTAAAGCTTATTACAGTTCACAGTAATATTTTTGGATGTTTTAGGGCTGAAAAGAAATACTGTACAACGTTAATTACAGCAAAAGCTCAAGTTCATACGTTAACAATAGCAGTGTTTTGAATAAAAGACAATTTTTTATTAAAAAATAAGACCAAAAACCTTAATTTTGCTTTCTGCTGTTTTATTTTACCGTTGTCTTCCAACAAAAACAAACGGGTTCGTTCGGCATCATTCAAGGAAGATTTTAATTCCGCTATTTCTGCCTTTAGTAAATCTATCTCGGCCTTGCCTTTATCAACATTCTAAAAGAAAGCATCCAAATCCGTTTTTTCTTTTTAAAACCAGACCAAATAAGGATAGCAGTATCGAGTACCTATAAAGGTTGAACAGAAAAACACGAAAGTTCTGACCCTCTAAAATAAGTAAAGATGAAAGTCTTAATAGTAACACCTCTGCTTTGATTTCCTGAGCTGCCTGCATATTGCGGAGCCATTCGCGGCGCTCTTCATCGAATTTGACTTGACTCACTTCCTGGTTCTTGCGCAATTCGACCATTTCACAAACCAGTGCTTCTTCACGAAGTCGATGCTAGGATCGAAATTTAGGCGTGGTTAGTGTTGTTTAAGTTCACAATGTTTACGAAATTCGAAAGTCTAATTGTGGACTAGACTAGCTCTACGAATAAATGCTTTAGCGTGCTCCATGAATCGCTGTATATACCAATGTCTTTCATACATGGATCTTAATTGAAGCTCATTATCAGAATTCTACCCTACATGCCTTTATAAAATTACTTCGGTGTAATACCATTTTGGATATCTTATAACATCTAAAAATTTTTTAAGCTTAATCATTTACCATATTCACTTGTGCCTCCAGAGAGGCGATTTTTTTTCTTGCTTCCAACCAATTCTTCTGCATTTGCACAAGCTTCCCACGTTCGGTTCGTTTTTTATCCTGATTATTCTCCTCCGTATCTGTTTTTACAACCGTAACTTGAAACTCCGCATCTTCCATGGCTCTCAATGTTTTCTTTCACTTGATATTCTAAATAAATTTAATTCAAAAATACCTCCATTCCACAACTTCTTTTTTGGAATCCTTAAATGATTCTAATAACCATAATGATCAGAAAGGGGAAAAGTAGTACTTATTGAAATTACTTGCCGTTACATTATCTGAGTGGTTTTTGTTCAACTGCTATTTACAAAAACAACATGTGAAACTTTCCCCATCATTTTTTCCTCTGTGATATCCAAAAGGCATCGTTGCAAATATAAGCCAACAAGGAATAATAACAAACCGAAGAAATCCACTTTCCCAACCAGTCATAGCGTTTGCACAACTTATGAGCAACAACGTTTAATAAATTTCGTGCATCTTGGGCTACTGTACAAGAAATGGCATGATAATTACATATTCTTTTGCATATTTTTATTCATCCTAGATCATTTATCAATCCAGTACAGCATTTTGCTAGTCATGATACAACTGCATTCCGTAAAAAAAGTCAGAAAAAAAATAACATCCCAGTTACTATATTACTGCGTTAAGCCCTTAGCCAATTGGAATTTATAAAGAATGCTTTTGAACTGAAAAAAAATTTAATGAAAAAGTTCAACCGGCCAGTATTTTTAGTAAATCAAAATGAACGGCATAAAAAGTGATAATACATTCTTTCAATGGAAAAATTTTTTTTTGACCGAGATTCGTATCAAATTTTCTAAAATTTACAATGGAACTTCGAAGAGCTTAAAACCTACGGAAAAAGTCCACCAACATTATTCCTTCCCCACCCCTACAATATTCACATCTTTCTTTTAGGTCAAAGTGTCAGTAAGCATTACGTACCGATATGGCTTTGAATAACAATATGGGAATAAATTCGAGATATTTTAACACCTAGATACAGATATATGTATATTTATCCTTCAGTCAGAATTCGGTACAAGTATGCACGATAAATTCTGAATGATTATACTGCGATAAATTTTGATCAGCATATTTGACGGACAAACAGAAAGAATAGATGATTTATCAGATGCTTTCATCTGATTTGTTGTGAAGTCCAAAAGCGATGAAATTCAGAGCTCTTACGGCTATGAATCCGAAAAATAATGCCACGACCGGTTGATTTTTTTGGACGATCATGCGCTGATCTTATCATTCAGGCACTTCCCTTCCAATCTTATATAGAAGCTTCGGGGTAAAAATGATTAACCCATCAAAATGACTACAACCAAGCACACTTCCAACTTACTTTAAATTCCACTTCCATAGGTCGAGGACATCGCCTTTTTGCACTCCTGACGCGATTTATTTTGGTACTCGTATCGTTGGGCAACAAATGCATTTCGATAAAGACCGTATGAAAAAAGAGATCTCGTCGAGATGAATTGTCGCGTGTCACTGGGCCCTCTCAATTTCCTTGATGTTTACTGTTTCATATTTTGACTTGATTTAAAAAATTCATTGAAATTCGATCCAAATAAATTTCTAAAATTGCTAGTATTCAAGGGTTATGCTACAATAGCCGAAAGAAAGATATGCTTATATGTTTTGGATGATCGAACAGGAGCTAAAAATGAAAAAAAGTACTTTAGTTGACCAAGAAATTTTAGTGATACATTTATGTAAGAATATCGAATTGTTTGAGATAGTATCGTTAACCAGTGTTGGAATAAAAAATAACAAAGAAGTTCAATGCATTTTCATAATTTTAATATTAGTAAGATATGTTTTCCATAAAGAGTGTACAGTTCTTTTTGAGATTTTATGAAAATTCAATTTATTACAAACCTAAATTTCTTTTCAATTTGTTTTTGAATAGTTGAATGTAGTGCCACAAACAGGGAATAAAAATATTGAGCTAAAATGTAAATGTACATTTACAGATGAAAATGAATTAGCGCTAATGGGCCTAAAAGTGCTAATTAACCCATAACAGGAGGAAGTCTTCAACGGATTCCATTCAGCCCAACGATCTGCAACAATTCAACCTTTTTCTTCCCATGAAGCTCTGCTTATTCATTGCAATTGAGGATAAATATACTTTCGTCTGTGGTTTACCTCTAAAAAACAGACATCTTTGCGTCATCTTTGCAATCTTGCAGTTTCTTGTTGCTCTTGCTTCACTTCTTCAGGTCACTTTCCCTTATTTACATTTTAAATTATTCAACTGTAGCACTGAATATACGAATGCTAAAAAAAGAAATTTGTCTGAATGATTTCGGCTTTTCTGCATGAGATTACTGTCAAAAATTTGAGGAAATTTGATTCGACATCCTATCGTACAACCAATTTGAGCAAGAAGAAAAAAATTCTCTATACTGTTGAAATCAACTTTATGAGTGGATAAAATGAAGCAACCTGATAGCGAACATTATGCAACCTTTTCCGACTTATTGATACATAATCGTATCCGCTACGCACTTGTATCAGTTCTAAGCAATTTTTGAAAGTTGACAATGAATGGAAGAATGCTTTTCAAATTGGTTGAAATCAAAAATCTACGAGATAGTTAAAAATTCCCTATTGTGGAAAGAAGAAATTTTTCTATTTTTTCTGAATTTTCGTTCAATAAATAATTTATCCTAAATAAAATAGATATCTAAATAATGTTCCTTGAGGGGAACTCTATCTACTGCTCACGTCGATACGCTTAAAATATGGTTCCTCCTCGAATTTGAGAATTTCCAAGAAATGATCAAATCAAACGATTTTTTTCCTGTAGAGTTGATAGGAGTATCCAACTTCTAAAAAAAGAAAAAATTAAGCGAATCGAATTAAATGCATAATCAATTTAGCATGTTTACTCGATACGAAAACACAGTACCATATTTGCATGCCAGTCGAATATTACAACAAGTTCAACTGCAGCTGAGATGGTAAATTCCTTCTTGCTTTCAGAAATAAATTATTTTCTTAAAAATATGTACACACTCAATCAGTGGATAAGCTGAACGGACTTCTTTGTCGGATTCCATTCTTAATTACCTTCAAAATTTATCAAAACCATATCCAATATGGAGCTATAGTCAGAATTGTTAGAATTCAAAATTTAATGAATAATTTAACTCCAGAAATATCTTTCTGCTTCTGATAAAATGAAAAATAAAATTTGCTTCTGAGCAATTTACTGGCTATTATAGTGTCGTCTTTCGTAATTTCCAGAAGGAGGCCACTTTCCAAGAACAAAACTCTCAGTAATTTCCTGCTACCATGATGCACCACTTGTGATTCTCTCCTCTTTTTTTTCTCTCTCTCTCCCTCTCTAAAATTTCGTTATATGAGATACATTCCAATTTCAGTTTTTAGCCTATGATATTATTATATTTGATTACGGCCTAATGCATCGCGTATTAGGAACCAGTGAGTGCATAGCAAATTATCTGGACGGTGGTTTTATGCGCTCCGTTTGGTGTTTGTCGCATACCAGTTCACTGTTTTTATTGCTAATCGCATTATTTTTCCTTACTAAACCAATCTGGTTACTTTGGCCAGGTAAGTGTTCAATTCCGCCTGTTACTATTATTCTTGTCCTTTCACCACTGATATGAAATCGTCCAAAATCTGTTCCGCCCCACAACAAACATTTAGCCTCCGTTAAAAGGATCACATTTGCAGTATGAAACTTGTGTACTTCTCTGGTCCACACAGTACTGAAACATCTTCGAAGAAATCTTTCAGCAC
>NW_018108183.1:966147-971020 GCF_000183805.2 Loa loa | reverse complement strand
CAACAATGGCGCTATCCGCAATATTCGAGAGTATATCGCTGAAGCCGGATGGCATCAACCAGTCGTCTGTTGTAGTACCGGAACCGGATCTTGTTACGACACCCAAGAAATTGTTGATTTAAGTTAGATTTAATGGAATTGAAGTGAAGTATCGTGAAATCGGATTTCAAATCTGTACAAGACCCATTGTCCAGTATCAAAATTGAGCAAAAACTGTCCCGTTGACTGCCATCCATGGCACAGTCCCGTATTTGAAATTAGTAGTCTGGATTCTTCACGATACGTTTGCGAAAGTGTTATCGATTGTGATGGAACTAATGCTTCCCGATCTTTCGTACTTTTCTCATTCATTAGGTACGGCCTAATGCATCGCGTATTAGGAACCAGTGAGTGCATAGCAAATTATCTGGACGGTGGTTTTATGCGCTCCGTTTGGTGTTTGTCGCATACCAGTTCACTGTTTTTATTGCTAATCGCATTATTTTTCCTTACTAAACCAATCTGGTTACTTTGGCCAGGTAAGTGTTCAATTCCGCCTGTTACTATTATTCTTGTCCTTTCACCACTGATATGAAATCGTCCAAAATCTGTTCCGCCCCACAACAAACATTTAGCCTCCGTTAAAAGGATCACATTTGCAGTATGAAACTTGTGTACTTCTCTGGTCCACACAGTACTGAAACATCTTCGAAGAAATCTTTTCAGCACTTTTGATGCAATCATCATATGCTCTTGGGTTAGCAGTGTTAACGATGGCAACAGCGCCGAAGATGCTTGACGCAATGAGTGGTAAGGTGGATACAGAATTCGGTGCCGCATTTGCTGTTTACCTGATGGGCTTCATTTCCAACTGGCTATTCACATTTGTCTTGTGGCATCATTACTGGTATATTGAGGAGAAACTGAAAACCATTTCTTCCAAGCGTGTTTCAGCCGGTTATAGCTTTTAAAGTAAATCAGCATGATACTAAACGCGAAATTTTATACACCCTGTTATCAATAATTTGTCCTTTACATTGTATCTGATATCATAATGTATACTGGTCAGTGTCCAATCAATTAACAGATAGATTTCCTGCTATTGTAACCCCATTTTGTTCCTTGACCTTTGACACTTCTGTTTTTTAGGAGAAAGGGAGAGAAGAGAAAAGAAATGATAGAATTTAAAGAATGACAAGATTAGGCAAATTCAGAGTGATTTTCTTGCTATTTAAATATGCTAATATTTTATGAGAAAATTATCACCACTGCTGATGTTGAAAAAAAAGCGAAGGAATTTATAATACGTACAAGCATTTGTTGTAGAATTTCTTAGATGAAGAATTCATTATCACATTACGCAAAGGAAAGGGATAAAACGTTTTCCCATATTTAAAGTGATGAGTCAATTACCTAAGCTTCAAATCATCCAACAATACCCTTTGTCTGATGTTGAAATTGCGTACATTTAGTAGCTAAATTATACAATGCTGTTTGCCTCATATATAAATCCTTGTATGCAGCTGTATGATACTGTAAGCCTAACTCACTTATAGACAATATAAAAGCTCATTAATGGATTTTTGGGGAGCTTCTCTCTTTTGCTCATCCATCAACAAACAAACAACAAACGACAATAAAAAAAAACTTCCTCGACAGCTGAAGAAAAATAAATTTCTGGTGATAACAAATATGGTAGTGAGAATTTCACAGATTTCGACAATGTCGAAAAAAACAACTGCTTACTAATATGAAGGAATTATTGCGTTCTACTAACAATGAACTACCGGTGAGACTATGACCGAAGGAAAAATGGCAGAACATAGATCAGAACGAAGCGTCCCAGAAGGACTGCAGAAAGAGAAGTTAAAAATGAATCACGAACCGCAAATAATTTTTTTATTGATTACACCAATATAAGTAACAATTAGTAATCATATTTGATTAAATGATTGAATTTTTTATTTTGTTGCCATCACTAATAATAAATACTGAGATTTGGAGGTGGGACACAAAAATGAGTAAAGATGAAGCAGAAGTAGTGCACACTTTTATTTCTGTCCTTTCCCTTACATTTGAAATTTTAAAGTTCACGAAAAGATCAAGCAAATTAGAATGTAAGGCTTGAGTCAGAGTTTTCATTGAAGCCTATTCAGAATGACAATTGGATATTCGTCCGGTCTGCCGGTGAAGTTGAATTCTCAAGAGGCGAGGAAAAAAGACTAAGAGATGGATGCGTTTGGATTTAGCGAGACGTTTTTTTTCATTTAGCGATCTGCTTGAAATTGGTCATACATGTTAACTAAATACATTTAGAATACATTCGAGTGACGACAATTCGTTGACGTTACGTGCGTGTGGTGAGAGGAGGATATGTGTAAAGGAAGCACTGATTATGTCAGATGAAGGGAGAGGGACGCTTTGGTCGAAATTCGATTCTCTTCCGAATAAGTTGTTGCAATTCTTTTCACGAGATTCAGGTAAACGAAGTATCTATTGCTATTGCAAGAACTTTATTGTTGAGCTGAAAAATTCATCTTAAATCTAATAATATCGGGACTGTGCTATTTTTTTTACAGATTTCAAAAAAAAAGTGAGTGAGGAATTTTCAGATGGTAAGGATAAAGTTGTTGCTGAAAGTGAACAACACATTGTGGATAATTCCAACACTAGTGGTTGGCAGCGACTGAGAAATATGTATATTAATAAAGGTTGGTAAAAAATTATTCTTCAGTTTGTAAACTTTGAAATTTATTATGTTTTTAATGTTACAGATGTGCATTTTGAAACAAGTATATTGGTGCCATGTATGGAATGGACATTTGTTGGTACAGTACTACTCACAGGTCCTCTAGGATGGCAAAGAGCTGCTGACCGTTATAATCGTTATGCGAGAGGGCGAATATTTCTTAGTCCACGTGACGCATTGGTTAGTATTAATTTGTACACGTTGTACACTGTAACATTGATTGCGAATTTTGGTGGTATGAACAGCTTTCTAGCGCTTGCTATGAAAAATGTTTTTGTCAGCGTTGTAAAGACGTGATTTTCATCAAGCATCGTCGAGCCAGACTTTTCCAGCCTAACCTAACTGCTTTAGGATGAATATTGTGTCAGTTAATATTACCTCGCTTTTGTTTAAGTAGATTTTAGAGACGTAAATGGGATTATGCATTCGCATCATTTTTACGCATGGGAGCAATTAACGGTACTCTGGCAGCATTATACGTTGGATGTATGGTGTAAGTTGTTCCTTCTTTTCATCTCATTGATCTAATATTATTTTCATAATTCAGGTGCTAGCGTCTTTTGTTCAACTTATGAGAGGAGTTGGGAAAATGACGAAAATGCTCAAGCAGTTTTTCCGTTTACAAATTTGAAAATTAGAAGTGATATTTGCATTTTGTATTATCATTACTTTTAGAGCAGCGATCACACACGTTGCAGCATGGCGTGACCATTTTTCACTTTGGACAGTTCCCGTTATAACAAGTGTGTTTACATCTCTTTACTTCCAAATTATTAACTGTGGATCTGTGGCATTTAGTTAGAGAGTGAGCACGAGATCTGGAATAGACATTGGCTTGAATAAGTGTCTTAGTAACGTCAAACGCTGTGCAAGAAAGGTAAAGAAAGAGAAATGATTGGTTTTAGCAACTTCAGAATTAGTTCAGTAGATGATTTTTCAAAATTAAAATGAGGAAGTAACTTTTGTTTCAGCTTCACTACCTTTTATAATTGCATATCCACTTGGTTTGCGAAAAATGGTGCAAACAGCAAATCTAGGATTAGCGTGCGGGTATCATTTCTTGTGTTCTTTTTTTTTCCGATAATTTTAATAGTAATGTCACATTGGCTTATCGATTTCATTCTGGAAGGGAAAATGTGGGACACCATTCGTGTGTTATTCATGTTTCCTAAGTTTCGACTAAAATTAAGAGGATCAGTTTTTCGTGATTTTTTTTTTCACTTTTTATCTGGTATTTTATTTGTAGGTTGACACTGTCGTTGATCGTGTTTAGTGCATCATATTTTTCCAATCAGACGATAAACGAAACTTATCAACAGTTCAAACGAGAACATGAATTGATGTTGAGGGCTGAACGAATTAGGGACGAAAATCTTAAAATATATCAAAAAGAGCACAAAATTTGGCCCAAAAGTTTGGCAAAACTTATGATGGATAAGGATAAAAAGTTAGAGAATGAAATTTCTGAAAATCCCTCTAAATAAAAACTCTGGTAACACTATGTCTACAAACGATGTATGTTCATGCGTTCATCTTCATTCGTCGATGCATTTCCTTTAAATATTTTTATGAACGGTTTGGTTCTTCTATATCTACCAATATATGTTGAGACTGTGGCATTTGGAAATATAGTTATACCAAGTTGTTAGTGCTACCTTGGGTAAGTTTGCAAGAACAAAGTGTCTCTTTTTATCATCATTTCCACTTCCTTTTTTTTTTGTTTGTCTCTTCCTCTCAGTCCTTTTCCCACGCTTCTCAAGAACTCAGCTTTACGGACGAACCGGACAAATATCCGATTGTCACCCTGTGTTGGAAAACCGAGAAACTTGTATTTATAATTTAAATATAAAGCGCTTTTTGAAATTTGCTGAGGTAAGATTGTTGTTTATGCCGTTGTCCTCACATTGTCAGGCTTGCCGTTGTATGGTACTGCAACATGTATATTCTTTGATCTTATATGCCGCTTCTTGCATATATGTTGTTATTTATCATTCTAATAATCTTGTACGTCTTGTTTAAATGTTGTAAAGTTCATATTGTCAATCGGTTCGACCTTATGGACTGTGGTAAACAAACTCTCCCTGTATAAGCTCGAAACCCGGGAATCTCGGCATTCTTTTTTATCGACGTACAGCGATATCTTCC
>NW_018108183.1:954973-966016 GCF_000183805.2 Loa loa | reverse complement strand
CGTTGATCGTGTTTAGTGCATCANATTTTCCAATCAGACGATAAACGAACTTATCAACAGTTCAAACGAGAACATGAATTGATGTTGAGGGCTGAACGAATTAGGGACGAAAATCTTAAAATATATCAAAAAGAGCACAAAATTTGGCCCAAAAAGTTTGGCAAAACTTATGATGGATAAGGATAAAAAGTTAGAGAATGAAATTTCTGAAAATCCCTCTAAATAAAAACTCTGGTAACACTATGTCTACAAACGATGTATGTTCATGCGTTCATCTTCATTCGTCGATGCATTTCCTTTAAATATTTTTATGAACGGTTTGGTTCTTCTATATCTACCAATATATGTTGAGACTGTGGCATTTGGAAATATAGTTATACCAAGTTGTTAGTGCTACCTTGGGTAAGTTTGCAAGAACAAAGTGTCTCTTTTTATCATCATTTCCACTTCCTTTTTTTTTTGTTTGTCTCTTCCTCTCAGTCCTTTTCCCACGCTTCTCAAGAACTCAGCTTTACGGACGAACCGGACAAATATCCGATTGTCACTCTGAATGGCTTCGAATGAAAACTCCACCTCAGGCCGCATATTTGAAGTTGTCATCTGTCCAGTCATTTGGCCGAGTCTCAAAAATTTTAAATGTGTGAGAAGGAGCTAAAACAACAATGTGCGCCACTTCTGCTTCGTCTTCGTTATTCATGGTTAAAATCTTTAGTCATATGTCACATGACTAAAATTACTGAACTGCGCCTAAAATCAATAAACCCATCCACCGAATCATACACAATTAGTTATTGTTGTTGCTTATCACTAATGCAGTTTGCAAAAGTCATTTGCCGGAGGATGAGTAATTTTGCATCTGCTTGATTATTTTCTCAAGCTGCTTCTCGAAATGCGGCATACTGAGTGGGAAGACTCGATTGCCGAGCGGTAGTTCCTTGTAAGCATGTTGCATGTTTTTGGTATCGGAACGCTTTAGTTCCTTCCCTGGGTTACACTTTCCTGAGGAATTTTTATCAAATTTGCGGCCAAATATAATTTATTAATAAAACTCTTACTTCAAACTTAGTACCCATTCCACGACAGATTGAGCATCGCCGTTTATTGAGTTTGTAACAACCTCAAATATCAAAGAATATTATCCGTTCAATTGGATTTCTCTCTTGTCAGGGAAAAAAGAAAATTATTTTTTACTTTTATCGCTCCGCTTTAATGAACTTTTTGGAATGTTGTGAGTATTCCCAAACAAAATGCCTCGACGATATTATAAACAACTGATGTACTATTTGAATAACAGCTTAAACTGAGCCTCGAACTGATGAGTGAAACCGAGCCCTGAAGTGACGACTCAACCGAGCCCGGAAGTGGTGATTCGAACCGAACCCCAAAGTAGCAGTATCGTTGTTGTGGTAGCCATGTTAGAGTTGTCCAAAGTGATTAATTATTTTCTTGACCTTTTATATCTTTGTAATATGATTGCTATTTGAATATTTGCAAGGGGATTTTATTTTTCTTCAGCAATGATGATACTATTCTCCCGGAAAATCACCATTTTTAAATGGGAAGAAAATCAACTTTCAATTTGCCAGATCATATCATTCTTTAAATTCTATCATTCTCTTTTCCTCCCTCTCTGCCCTTCTCTTCGAAAACCAGAAATGCTAAAGGTCATAGAACAAATGAGGTTGCAATAGTGGGAAATTTATCCACTGATTGGTTGGACACTGATTAGTGTATTTTATATCAGGTACAATGTAAAGTAAAGTTATTAATAACATGTTGAAATGGCCAGCTGTTTCTTTAAAATGCTATTAACTTAACGTCTTTTTCGAAATCAGTCAAGAAAACCGGTATCAGCCCATTACACAATCACTTTTTTTGTTTCCTGTATAAACCTCCGGAAAAAGTCGCAATTATCAGCAAACTCAAAGACCAATTTATTCCTTTGCCTCCTTTCAGTTCTTCCACCTCCGTCATGCGTTGTTCATAATTGTCACCACGTACAACAATATCCATACATTGTGCAGCGGCCTTTATGCTTTATCAAATTCATTTGTATATTTTCATTTTGAAATTCCATCATAGCCATATTGTTATTAAGCAAAAAGTACCAATTCATATCTTCAGGATTATCAGGCATGATCTGTACTTCATAACACTTGCAACGCATATAAGCCTAACACAACGTCTAGGGTAGATCTGCCGGAATATATCACGATATATACATATATTTATTACCATCGAAATGTCGTATGTGTGCTTTTTTAATTTGTAATAAAACAGGATATAATTAAGGACAGAAAAAAGTTGAAAAGGTCTTGTAAGCTATCATTGAACCTAGCTAATAATAGTCATAAACACTCCGGAAAGGGAGAAGTTACAGGTAGGAATTGGACGAGATTATCCAGGCAACAGTTCTCGTTGTAACGGAAGTACGTACACACATATACACATACATACATACATACATACATACATACATATACATACATGCATACATACGTACGCACATACGTATACATACATGTACACATACACATACACATACACACACACACTCACACATAGACATACACGCACACATACGTTTTGCCTACATTGTGCTTAGCTATTGCCAGGAAGAGGCCATCACAAGTGTCCGGAACGAAACAAGTAGTATTGTTACGGAAAACACGAGCTGTCGATCAGTACTATACGATTTATTCACATTACAGTTGACTAATATGTTGCCCTCTGCAAAGGGCACAAATATTGATGATAGTGGTGGTGGTGCTGGTGGTGGTGATGACGGTGGTGGAGCAGAATCGCCGAGAAAGCCAGCAATTTTTACTGTTACTACTGACGATGCCGGACGCGTACCTTCCACAAGTATTAACTTAAATAATACAATCCCAACTTCTATTACTGCTGATTCCATCTTGTTCTCCATAGATCACAACGAAAAGGTGATCGTTTTCAGCGATGCTGCAGAAAAATGTGCAGCGATAGTGCTATCCGCAATATTCGAGAGTATGTCGCTGAAGCCGGATGACATCTATCAGTCGTCTACTATAGTACCAAAACCGGATCTTGTTATGACATCCAAGAAATTGTTAAAGGGTGCAAAATCGGATGCTTATTCATTATCAAATACATCTCAGCATAATGCTCATTCACTGAGCAAGTTAGATTTAATGGAATTGAAGCGAAGTATCGTGAAATCGGATTTCAAATCTGTACAAGATCCATTGTCAGCATCAAAACTGAGGAAAAACTGTTCCGTTGATTGCCATCCATGGCACAGTCCCGTATTTGAAATTAGTAGTCTGGATTCTTCACGATATGTTTGCGAAAGTGTTATCGATTGTGATGAAACTAATGCTTCCCGACCTTTCGTACTTTTCCCGTCCATTAGGTATGCCTTCTTCTCTATCCATTTGTTATTTACATTCCAGAAAACCGGAGATGCTGCCAAGAAAGATAGCTCGAAGCGTTTCACGGCGAAATTCATTTTCAATCCTTTATTTAAATTCTTCCCTGTGCATCGCAATCATAGTGATTTTAATTAAATGCTTGATTTTCAGTTTAACCTCTGTAAGCTTTCATCTACTACTTTTTTCCCTTATCCTTTGTCCTGCGATACTCTGGAATAGCTGCTCTAACTTCAGTAAATGACATTTGCGTATCAGATGACTGAATTCTGCTATGATAGGAAGTTGGCTTACTGTAAACATCCATTTCAAAAACATGCTTAAATTTTGTTAACAATCCAACAAATCTTTGTCAATAGAATGATATTTCAATTTGCTGAAGCAGTAATTTTTACAACATATCCACGTCTTCTTTTTGACTTTTTCTTTGTCTTCGACAGTTTCACTTCTCATCCAATCCATCAATTCCGCTATTGTTATCATACAGCCCTACAGCTATATTCATCGCTTAGTTCTTCAATGCACAGAATGTTGTATGTGCTTTTAAATTTCATTTCTAGGATTGATAGAGGAGGAAATTTTAAGAAAAAAGACAAGATTTAGATTGTAATTTATTTATTCGTCCTAAAAATGTTAAAGGAGAAAAAACAGTTGAAGGAAGAGGACCGAATTATAATAGATCAGAAATCTTCATATTCATAGTTCATGAAAGGGAAAAATAAAAAGAATGAAACAAATGTACATTACAGTGCACCGTTGCCTCCTTTTCTAAGAAATATTTTAATGGACAAAACCTGTTTCGCATTATCAATGAATAATTCCTTTCTTCTAATCTTTAGAATCGATGATATTAGATCAATCTTAGTGTGCGATAAATTGAATTAAATATTAGATGCATAGGATACTTCCGAAATAGAAACGAAAAGGAAGCGTGGATATTTCTAATATAACTTTTTGTAGGATGGCTAAAGGAATCAACGGATGAGGGAAATGAAGGAAAATTTATTATTTATCGTAAATCATTTCCAGCATAATATGTTGTTCTTGAATTTTACAATAACCTTAAAAATATCTTTTTTCATTAACTCGGGACCTCATTCTTCATTTTTACGATAGCATAACCTTAATTCCGCTGAAATCAATGCCAAAAATATGTAAAAAACCAGCAAATGAAACAGAATAATATGTGATATGGTTACATAACATTAACCGATAAATGTTAACTCATATCATATACATCGTAATGCAACGAGATGAATGTGTATTGGAAGGAAAGAGAACAACTGTGCATATTATGTAACGGCTTACATTTTAAAAATTGAAAGCAAATATTTTTATTTACATAATTTTAAATTCTTTTTAAAATTATATGTAAACATAATATAATCTTAAAAAAATTCACACAATTTCAAGTACTTTAGAAAAAGGCTGAACTTTGTAACTTTTTCAAGTAACCTGTAGAAAAAAAACTGCTTGCTATCGCCTCAAAACGATCATCATGCTGAGTGATAATTTTCCATTTAAACATCAATCAACAAATTAATTTCTACATATTAATTGATCTCTAACATGACTACTTCTTCCCAGAATGAATTATCTAGGTTCGAATTCCAGGTTATTGGTTGCTGCTCTCTTATGCTGCTGTTTCATTGCACTTTCAGTAAGTACATCAAATATGGCTGTAGCACTGATCTGCATGACTTCCTGTACCATAAATGGTTATAAAGGTGATCTGCAATGGCAAAGTGAACAGGTAATAATTAATGTCAACCATTAAACTTTTTTGTCGCTCTTATCATGGACATATAGAACTTCAATGACGTCATCGCAAATCAAATTAAGGTTTTGTTCCCAAAAGCGAAATTATGTCATTACTAACCCGCTACATCTGCACATATAACTTTTCCTGCTTATTGCAATGTCCATGTAACGAAAAGAAAATTTAAAGTTTCGTTTGAAACATTTTAAAAATTTAGGAAGGCATAATATTAGCAGCGCAAAATGTTGGTTCACTTCTGATGGTGATAACGGGATTGTGGGCCGATCGGATAAACGGTAAATGGATGATCGGTGGTAGTTTATTGTTGTGTGCGATTGCCAATGCAGTTCTACCAATAATGGCACATGAAAGCGTATGGTATGCAATTGCTGCAAGATTATCAATTGGTGCAGCGGACGCATGCCTTACACCTGCAACCAGTTCTTTGATAACACGATGGTTTCCGCAAAGTGAACGTGCAGCTGCGCTGGGTATCGTCACAAGTGGTCGACAGATTGGTATGAGAATTATGTATATGTGCTGTTTGCAAAGTAACTTACGTATACGCAGAATTACACATATGTAACTGATTTACGTGATTACAACGTGGATATTTATGAACTTCCAAATTTGAAATAAACACCATATTCTGCGCTCTAAGCGCATTTCTGTCGGTGAATGTTTCATAAGGCACGATGTATTTGACATCCGTGACGATAGCCCTCAACAAAGTTGGATTTTGGATTACTTTCGAAATTAACAATCTAAAATATATGTTACAGTAACCAATTGTCTTAAGCAAGCTGGAATAAAATTAAATTAAACTGAAACAGGTCAAAGTGATTGGAGGAAATAGCTTACAAGAAAATTCCCGAATAATTATTCAGTAAACAAAGAATTCCTTCTAGCAGATCTTTCTAGCAAAGAATTCCATTTTCGGTCACACTCACAAAAAGTATTCTTTAGCTATCTAAAAATAGTAGGCTGTAGAGGATAAGTTCATTTTTAGGTACACTATTTATTTTACCAACTGCTGGTTACTTGTGCACGCGCAAAGATATTATGAATGGTTGGCCTTCTATATTCTATCTTAGTGGATTGATTTCTATATTAGTTGCGTTATTCTGGATTCCGATGGGAGCTGACAAACCTTCCAAGCAGTACTGCATATCACGTCAGGAACAGACATTCATCGAAAGCAGGTTTTTTTCACACTGTTAAATCTTGTTCTTTATTGAACGTGATTATAGTGTAGTTTGCTTTTCCACAGGAAGTCCGGTTTTCTGTTTCGTCGAAGGTTTTCTTTAACCTTTTTTCATATTTTAGATCTTAGTCATCACAATTATCGATTATTCAACCTGCTAGTCAGGCCAATATAGGACAGCAGTTTTTCATCTTGATTGAAGCTTTCGGTAATCTGTTCTATCATGTTTTGAAACGAACCCAATTACTCACTCTTCCTACCTTAACAATAAAATGATCAAAAGCCGAAAAGACAGCTATTTAATGGAATTTCAGTTTCTGGGTAATTTTTGATTTTGAATAAATTTTAGGATAGCATGTGAGTCAATTGGAAAGCGTACCGCTCCACGTCACACGCCGTGGTCTGCAATTGCTCGATCATCTGCAGTTTGGGCGGGGATCTTTGCACTTGTGTGTCATGAATATCCACTTGTTATCATGCTGCAGTTTTTGCCTAATTATATGCGTGATGTGTTGCATTTTGCACCTGCCAAGAATGGAATTGTTTCAGCGTGTCCCATAGTCTGTTTATTTATGAGCAAAGCTTTCTCTTCCAGCTTTTCAACTTGGCTCATAAAACACACTGGTTGGACTAAAACTACCATTTGTAAGGTACCTTTTGTGAAGTTCAAAACAGGAAAAAAGTTAAGGATGAAGTGTACTTCTACTGTTTACTGATTTTTCCAGAAATGACTGAACTAACCAAGTGGCTTAGAGATTAAGTGGAAATATGGTCATACCAGAATATTTTGCATTGCAGCTCATAAATCCTGCTCATCTTGAGAATATCGATTTGTTGTTTAAAAAAACGAAAAAAACTTGTCATATCATGATATCGAAATTAGTAAACAATACTGTACAAAGAAGATAAACATTTCTAGATATTCAATGGTATTGCATCAGCAGGACTGTCACTGTGCATTATTACGGTACCACAGTTTGACCGAGAACGATCTTCTTTGGCAACAATTCCTTTATGTTGTGCAATGCTTTTTGCGGGTTCGTATTCATTTGGTCATTTTACAGTTTGGTATTTCAATCCAAAGTCTATTTTTAATTTCACGTTTCACACGTTTTCAATGGACTTATTCTACTTTTTTAAATTAGCTCTCTCGGGTGTTACATATTCTCAAATTACTAACTGCAATGAACTATCCATCTTCTAGCTAAATCAAACGAGACTCTTGAACAAATGAATCGGTTTCCAATCATTTTTAGTAGTTCGTTTACTTCAATTAGCCAACTTATTTTTTATGTTAAGTGATATCACATCAGCATACTTCTCGATTATCGATCGTAAATTTTCGAACCAGTACTTTTTTTTGCAAAAAAATTATGCAGAATCTAACATCTGATTTTCCCTTGAAGGATGCGCATAGGACTGTTTGATGTGATGCTCAAGATTATGATATTTTAGGTTTACATACTCCGGGCGTGCAAACGGCTTTGGTGCAACTTGCGCCACCATATTCAGGTATCATCACAGGTATTTCGTTTTTTTGTTGCATGGTTTGGTATCGGTAACAAACTTCTCACGAAACATATCGTACAACATGGTGCAGCCGATGAGTGGGCCAAGGTATGCTTTGGATAAACTATGATGAAAACGTTTTTGAAATTAATCATCGGAATTTGATATGTAAGAGTAAAGTAGTAGGAAGTGGCATTAACACAGATACTGAACGCTCTAAAACAGCTCCAAAAGATATTATAAGTGTCAATGCTTTTCTGCTAAAAAGATACCCTTTTACCACAGTTTACTTTTCAAAAAATTCGGATTTCAGGTGTTTTATGTATCCGGTGTAGTAGCGGCCTTGCCAGTGGTAGTATTTACAATCTGGGGATCCAGTGAGCGACAGTGGTGGTCAGCGCCAAGTTCAAAAACTTCAACACACAGCCTGAATACACAAGCTACAGTGGTTTCCAACTAAAGCTCTGAGACACCAATAGACACCAGTAGATTGTTCAAGGAAACTAGAATCAAAAGCAGCGATAGTATTGGGTTGACTTTCGGGAAGGGTGGAAAGCATGTTTCAGAGGAGGGATTAAATTGAAGGCAGGGATATATATTTCTTATACAGCTAGCTATAAGGAAGAGATAATACTATTGTAAGGTGATGTATGGGTTACAGAGCGATTTGTTCCATTTTAATTATATTCCTCGCTAATAAATTATTTCAATTATCTTGTAAAACATGAATTAATAGGAAATTAGTGAAGGAAAAGTATCAATGCAATAAGCAAAAGAACACTAATGGAAAGGTTGAGTAGGGAAAAGAAAAATTGAGAGAATGACGTCCTCTTGATGTAAATTAATGAGGTAACATCACTTTAATGCTTAACATACACAAGGGTAATTTATCATCTACATGATGGGACCAAAGAGAGGAAGGTGACATATGTCATCGATTTGAGGTTTGAGGAACTATCGATGATCATGTGATTATATCGGTCATTTAGTGAACTGGAATAAATGAAGGCCATTGAGGTGAATCGTTTCAGGCTAGAAGATCAATTTCGTCCGGAAACCAATAGATTATCGGAAAGGAAAAGGATAAGATATTCATTTATAAGATTTATAAGATTCCTGCCACATAAAAAATCGAATCACTTGTCCAAGATGTTCCCAATTGAATGCCACCAATTATTATCTTGAAGTTATTTGATCAAGAATAGTATACCACAAATTTCGATCAAATTTAATTAACTATTAAAGTAACAATCATTTGACAGTAACACAGTAAACACTTAACAAAGGAGAAGGGTGAAAATTTGGTAGCTTTTATCCCTTCAAAAACATTCAACCAACAACACCTTGCTTATGAATTCCCAGACTTGTTTACCGGTTATGTATAATATGTTTATGTCTAGGTATGTATATATGTCATGTATGTATATGCGTGTGTGCGCGTGTGTTGCGTGTGCGTGCGTGTGTTTGCATGTGTGTGTTGCAGGTGGAATCACTCAAGTAATTTCATATGGCAGTGTCCCCTCTTTCCCTTCCTCTCCTTCTCACTCTTACGACACTTATTTCAAAGCAACGCTTCAAATAATATCACAACGATGGACTAATTATAAAGCCGATGCTTTTCATTCCATCTATCCATTCATATTGTGATAGAACCGTCAGCACAACTTTCTAATCCATATATTATATATGCTTATGTTGTGTATGCATATGTGTGTATTTGTATGTTGTATGTGTGTATGTGCACGGGTGCATGTGTATGCGTGTGTGTATGTGTGTATATGCACGTATGTTTATATGAAACTATGCAAAAATTTACTGTTTTATAATAGTGAAAAAAATTGTGTTGCAAAAGGATGAAATGATACGATTTTACTTGTAATTTAGCAAACCTCACCTAATCTTTGCCTATCCTTCTATTTTCATCTTTGTCATTTTGAATATGATAATCCTTTGATACATGCTACCACAAGTCCTTTTAGCGAATCGTCCCCATTTTATCTCCCATGTAGTTAGTATAAATTCATCTCTTTCATATGTGATTATAATAGTGTTTTTCCATATTTGCTATAGGTAAATAGGAGACAGGCGGGCGACTTTTCAAGCTCATGTCATCCTGACTTTCTTCGCATTCACCTTTCATCTTCCTCGCCCTTGAATTCCTCTTATATTTTCCATCCTTATCCAGTCAAACACCTTCGACATGTGTAAGTTTACACAGTACGACTGATCAGATTAATCATTGATCGCTTGTTTCAATTCCATCTTTCCGTCATCTTTAATATTCTGTTTTCTTCCAACTTTCGACGACCGGTGTCCTATCCGATGGTGCAAATACGGTCAATATTCTGCTCGTATAAAAATCTTGTAGACTAGCTATAAGGTTAACCCCCATCAGTTGAAAGAGTTTCATAATTGCACAAACTTCCCATTGGTAACGATGGCACACTGTATTTCAGGTTTGAACAATCCGGAAATTTTTCGCTGCAGCAACAGCGATGGCAGTAAATAATTGGATTGGGTGATATAAGATGCTGCTTTCTTGTAAATGGCTTTTGAAGTGTTCCCTTGAAAGTTTTGGCATCATTTCAATGGCTTGTTGCAGCCGATTGATATTATTGTTTGTGACTGGGAAATTACGGATTTCTTGTGCTAGTTTGAGAGGATATCCATCTTTTTCCTGGTAATTCGGTTGGTGACGTGACTTGTTTGGGGTACGGCTCAAAAATTTTCTGGTACATTATGAATTTGGTTCAACACGGGATGCCTTGGTGGGTATTTCCTTCAGCTTCATATGGTATCCAATCTTCCACGTATCTTCCGTCGTTTCCGATTTCAAGAACGTCTTAACCATTTGTTCAGTAATTACGGCTTGTCATTCTCGACCAGTTTCATTATTAGTAATTCCGTAGGTTTTCGACAGTTAATGATACAGATTTCTCTAGATGTTAGCTCTTCAGTTATGTTTCTGTATGTTATCTGTCATGCTTTATACCGTTATGAATAACCACTGGTAACTTAAGAAATGACAGGGTTATAATCGAGTGACTTCACACATAGCATCATGGACTTGTTTCAGGATGTTAGGGCTCTTTCCTTTTGCATGTTTTGGTGATCCGAATGCTTATTTTTTGTGCTTTATTTTTCTTCTGTTCTTTCTTTTTTTT
>NW_018108183.1:946385-954715 GCF_000183805.2 Loa loa | reverse complement strand
TATATATATTATATATATATATATATATATGTATATGATTTCAAGGTACTAGGAGGATAATTATTGACTTGAAGTATTTCTCCTCCTTGACGTCGTTCGTCAGTAGTATTTTCTTTGAAAGCTCAATTCACAATTTTTTCCAAATTAATGTTGTGAGAGGATAAAAGAGTGCTAGCAAATTAGAATGGAGATTACTTGTACTGAGGATGTATTTTATTTCCAGGATGGAATACTGCATGAAATTAGTGAAAAAATACAGAAGGAATTTGTTCAAGGTCTCAAAGGTGGTTCCTCGAAATCATCGATTGCGATGTTGCCTTCTTTCATCCCTGCATTACCGGATGGAAATGGTTGGTTGATGATCCTGTAAGGTGGTATAAAAAACTTGCATCATTTTTTTTTACTTTTTCTAAATGTTCTTTTTTTTTGTAATTTCAGAGATAGGTAAATATGTTGCAATTGACATGAGTGGGAGAAATCTACGTATTATGTTACTAACGTTGAAAGGAAGCAACCAAGAACCAGAACAGATTAACCATAATTATGTTTTTCCAGCTTCTGTTATGAAAGGAACTGGAGATCAGGTCCATTTTTTCGTTTTCAAGATTTTGTGCTATTTTGTGCTTATTCGTAAACTGTTAAATCTTCAGACATGTAACTTTTGTACTGCACTTACTAGCAGGTTCCTGACGTTATATTTCAAACCATATTTTATTGTTTTAGCTGTTCACATTCATAGTCAATTGCTTGATGAAATTTCTCAACGAAGTGAATCTTCTAAATGCTTCGCTCCCAGTCGGTTTCGTTTTTTCCTACCCGTGCGAGTTACTTTCGATACGTTCAGCGCGACTGCTTTGGTGGACAAAAGACTTTGATATAAAGGATTGCTTGCAAAAAGATGTAGTCAAACTTCTGGAAGAAGCTCTCGAATTAAATATGGTTTGTTTATTCCGCAACTGTGTGTGGTCTTTTACTTTTAATTATCTATTTCCCGTTAAAATGTCGGAATTTCATTTATACAGACTGTCGAAATTCACTTCCATGTTTCAGCTAACAAATGTGAAAATTGAAGTCGTAATGAATGACACCGTCGGTCAGTTAGCTGCGACTGCTTACAAGTACGGTCAAGAATGCATAATTGGTATTGTTATTGGATATGGGTAATTTTTGTCTTGCTTTAGTTGAATTTCCTTCATTATTGTTCGCAAGCATGGAAACTATTTGACGACAAAGAGCATATGAGTAGGGTGTAGTGCTTACGTTATTTACACAGAAATAAACGCAAGTAATTTTCCATGTTTAATTTGTTAGGATCCTCAAAAAAGAATGGAGGATGAAGACAAAAAGAGTTGGATTGTGTATATTTTTTAATTTTTAGTTGTAATTCATCATATTTGGAAAATACTGCAAGGATCGAGAAATTTAATGCTGCGGCTTCTGGATATAAATTTGACAAAATGGTGGTTGTTACTGAGTGGGAAGAATTTGGTGAAAAGGTATTCTAGAACTTTGAACTTTTGTCTCTGAAAATTTGCAGTATTCTTTATTGTTTAACAATAACGGTGTCGATTGTTGTTTGAAGAATAAAATAACATGAAATGCTAAAATTTATTTATCATATTATTGCGTTTTGCTGTAAGCTTTTAAAGTCATGGAATTCTTTTTCCCTGTATTTATAGTGATGAATGGAGCAGTTAAATTAGCATCACAAATTGAATGAATATTATAGGGTGAATTAAATGCTATTTTAACGCAGTTCGATCGGGATATTGACGAAGTATCGGTTCATAAAGGCAAACAAATGTAAGCATTGTTTTTGTAAAGTGAGCAACATAAGTCTGCTTATTACTGTTAAATGGCATAAATATATCTTTAAATATTAAACAGGATGAAAATCTCTACGGTGATTGAGCTTGTAAGCCTTCATGGTTTAATTATGTTTTTTGGAAAATTTCAGAAGAAAAAGTGGTACATAGGCTCCATTTATTTGCAGGATTGATAAGTTAACTGGAGCATTATATCTAGGCGAGTTGGTACGCCGTATCCTCATGCAGTTTACATTAGATGGGCATTTGTTCAGTGGAAAACCTTGTGAAAAACTGGATGAAGTGGATTCCTTTCCAACTAAATACATTTCTGAAATTTTGAGGCAATTTTCTTTATTTTCCTCTACTGCTGTAGAGCAAAAAATTTGGATTGTCATTATATGTTCTCAACAGTTTTGATTACTGTTGAGAATGTGGTATAGTCGAAGAATGTCGTTTACGTTTCAGGAAAGTTAATTTTTAACGCCTATAGCAACAGATGGAGCACTGGAAAGAATTCCTGTCCAGCGCTATGAACCCTGCAAAGTGGTACCTAAATAGATCAATTAAATGATCTGTATAGTAATGTAAAATGATGTTGTGGTAATTCCTTGTATATGAATGGATTTTCAGAGATGAGGAAGGGAGTTTTAAAATTTGTCGGCGGATATGTGATGAACTTGATGCACCTAGTCATTGTACGGCTGATTATGAAATCATCCACGAAGTCTGCCACGCGGTGTCTCAGAGATCTGCTGCTATTGTTGCTGCTGGTTTGATATTACTTTCGCATGTTTTATGTTAAAGTTTGCACTCGCAGATTTTTATGGATATGTGCTTGTGACTAAAATAATAGTCTGATCGGAAACGAGTTTTCTCGCATAGATTAGGATTGAAAATAGTGCCAACAAACCGCGTAACGAATACAGTCTTCTTTTAAAAACAAAATAAAGATTCGGTTTAAAAAATCAGTGTCACCAAATAATACGCTTTTATACGAATGAATTTTCAGCAATTGCAGCGTTATTACGCCATGTTAATCAAAGCATCATAAAAATAGGAGTAGGTGGCGCATTAGTGCAGTTTCATCCGACTTATCTCTCATTACTGGAGAGCAAACTGCATGATTTCGCTCCAGTGAATATCAAGGTTTGTTTTATTTGCAAAATTTTGCCTTAACTTCATAAGAAATAGTTTGAAAAATATTAATCATAGGATGAAGAGCACACAGATGTCGAGTAGGATTGCTCAGATGTTTTACATAAGTGTTACAATATATTGTTTCAGTGGGAGTTGGTACCAGCAGATGAGGGTAGCGCTAAAGGTGCTGCTATAGTCGCTGCAGTAGCTGAAAAAATGGGACTTTGAATGGAAAAGTTCCGATGCTTTGAAGGAGCTGTGGGAACATGACATTCTTCCCTAATGTACTCAGTATCTTTATCTAATTAATTTATCCTATTTTTTCGTCTTTTCAATGTTTTCACCGTTGTTGACTTCAGATATGCAGTAATGGTAATGTTTGGTCGTCTTGTCTGAATTAGGGGCGGTGAAATGAGCTTTCCAAGTAATATTTACTGAATTTCATGTTCTCTGAATTCTGCAGTAGTAGCTTCCCGGTGCTCATTTAGTAGATTTATTTAGTGCACATTGTCATCATCAGGAAAAAGAAACAAATATTTATTTTTTGAAATATTTTACTTCACTATAACACATATACGTGCGGTACATGTAACTTAAATGATTCGACTTTATCCTCTCGGATAGGTATGATTTCTAGATTGTAAATGTTGATTAAAGTTGAAAAGATGTTACTTGGATTTGCTGTTCTCAGTTCGTTTTTGTTAAAGTGCTAGTAGAGTATTTTTGCTTTGCTTTTTTTTTCTCATCTCGAATTTTTAGATCAAGTTCTTTTTGTAGGTACATTTCGGCTAAATGTGCAAAGCTTCTCATCCAAGCAATTTTGAATTCATAAAATTTAAGTGTATAATGATGAGCTATGTCAATCATAACTGCTGTAGGTTTTTATGCATGTATTTATGAAAGTATATTCCAACTAAGCAGGTGTGATTCGTGAATTGTTGCATCTGTAAGAATCGTTTATTTTAATTCATGGCACTACTGCCGACGTTTTCATGCATGATTCCTATGTAAATGCATGATGCACACTATATTATATATTCGTACACTGACATACTACCAATGTCTCCTGATTTCTGCGATCTGGTTATTTTGTTTTCTGGACTCAAGTTTCGAGATGTTATTAGCCTCTTATTGTCAAAATTAGTTTAAGAAAATTTATTTCACACGAAATCTTTTTTAGGTAAGACACTATTCAGCATATTTATATTCTTACTTTGCAACAAATTGGTTTATGGATACGTCTTCGATTTTTTTGTTAACTGTTGTACATTTGCCCCCGTTGTTTATTCTTGTTGTATCTGTGACTGTGGTAGCAACAGAAGGCGGATGACGGGTGGATGAGCAACATTCGGATTGAAATATTTCATATTTTGTTTTATTTTTATCTAAAGCCTTCCGGATTCGTTTGTTTACCAGATGTTTCAGCTTTGCGTCCGAAAAAAATTGCTCTTTTTTCTTTTTAATTTCTATTTGGAAAGTAGGATAATATGAATTCGATATATGCACCACTTACTGTTAATACCTACAATTTTCACCCATTCTTGGGTTCAAGTTTTGAACACTTGGTAAATGCTGGCATGTAGAGGGATCATTACATTGTTTCTAGTTTGTTTTATGTTAAATTGTGAATGTGTTATGTGCTTCATTGACTAAGTAGCAGTAATAAATTAAGTTCCTAGGTTCAATCGTACATGTAAGGCTGTGTGAATCATGGTTTGAAGTAATTTGAAATTCATATACGATAGAAGATCTCTACACCAATAGAGAGAGAAAGAGATTTTATTCTGATGTTGTATTAGTACGCTGATTAACCACAATACGCGAGCCATCATTGTTTCCGAACGCAGATATACACATACACAGGAATAGCAAAATGTAAATGCATATGTTGTAAGTTACGTAACCCCTGTGAAGCAATATTTTATATATGGGGGTGGGATGTAAATCTTTATAATAATTGTGATTTAGACTGACCAGGAATCTAGTGCACTGAGCAGTTTTTTTTTCAGATCATCCTTTTCTGATCCTATCTCATGTATCAATGCTGCCTTGCCTGTATTCTTAGCGGTTAACCAGATGTCCATTGTAAATTAAATTGTTGCCACGGTGTTTGTTATGTTAAAATGGATATTTGCATTGTGAAGGGAAGGAAGAAGTTCATCTGTTTTGTTTCTGAATACTGGTAAGTAACATCAACAACCACAACTTGATATCAATCAGGAAGGAAGTAGCAGATTGCGGCCATATGTACAAATTATTTGGATAACGCTTTCCTTAGACATCAGCTATACATCTTAACATACCAATTTTATCCATCTTCAGATTAAATCCCTAACAGAGATAGATGCTTCAGGATGGACTTCCCGCTTCCATTCTTCCTCTTCTATCTACATCCCCATATCCCATTCAGTTTATCCTCACTTCTTGTGATTGCGGGCTTTTTCTGTACCATATCGCGCTTCAGAAAAACTTCTATATTGGATGTGATAGCAGAAAAAATATTCTAAAAAAAGGTACCGATTACTGGACCCGCCCTAGAACTGTTTAGGTCTCTTTCCCCCAACTCCTACTTCACAATTGGTAGCGGCAAATGCTGCGCCAAATATTCAAGCCACGGGTTATAATAAGAACGAAATGAACATTGCTTTACTGAAGTTGAGGCCCATAGAACTGCAATCGATAACGTTCTTGAGTCTTCACCTTTGATCATTTCTTGATTGGGAAGTTTTACATGAGATGATTTTTCCACTGACAGGATATTTTCAAACATGCAAAGATATAAATTCATTAGCCAATAGTGTCATTAAGCAGGAGAAAAGGAGACAAACAGTACAATAGTCTTTGGAAGTTTTCTCGAAAAAAAAAAAAAGGTTTCCTTTAGAAGTAAGACAGTAATCATTTATGGGTTGGCAATTTTTCGGCAAACTTGTACGACTAAGTCCTTTTTCTCTTTATCATAAATCTCAAGAGATGTAATACGTTGCAAAACATATAGTTCAATTATGGTCTAAAATCTGAAACGACACCTCGCCCTACGGGAATTGTAGGCTGATAGGTTGATTTTGTTTCAATTATCTCGACCCTGAAGTCTGAAATTCCTTTGCAGCAGATTGAAGATACATAGGACAGTACGCATAATATATAACCTTCCCAAAAAAATTACTTGGCAAAAATTATTGTTATTCAGGAATAAAATAATCGTGGACAATATTTTTCTGTTTTTCTTTTTTTGGAATCGAAATGAGCCAATTTCTCGAAATACATTTGATAACAACGATGATCGGCTGCTTTTCATATATTTCAGATTGCAAATATTACCAGTCAAACATTTGGGCCAAATTATAATACATGATAGATTGAAGTGATATGTCATAAATAAAAAGTTATGGTAGAAATGTGAATACTTGTAGAGAAGATGTACGCGGTTTACCAAGCAATAATGCTAAATTTATCATTTATTCTACTTTTTTGATGATGAACAAAGAAGGGAGGAGTAGATCCAAGATCTTTGATTTATGCCCACTCAATATTACGATACGAAGTTGTGCATATCGCCAGTATCGTAGCTCGCCAATCATCCCGATTTGACATTGTAAGCCACGATACCTGCCACTGTCCTATCTCGGCCTTTTTTTCTTTTTTCTTTTTTTTTTAACTACATTGTCTGCTAATGAAAGAATCCTTCTGTTCGTTGAAATGTCTTCCTATTTATCTAACCAGGGAATAAGAGGGGTTGGTTTTTTCTGTCCTTTTTTAGAAACCAACGTAATGTGCTGACATTGTTTTATTTTCGTCTTCTTTCACATTTGCTCTCATTTGTTGCCAGCCATAAAGTCGTTGAGTCAAACTTAGAATTCATCCTTGGTCAATATCCTAACTTTCCGTCCAAGTTATGACATCTTGTGCCAATATCCTAACTCTCCGTCCAAGTTATGACATTTTGTCCATCCTAATCATTTCATTACCACTCATTTTGTAGAAATTTCTCTTATTTCCCACTTAGTTAATGTACAACTGATCATTTCCACGACTACATGACCAATTTACTGCGGGAGGTTTTTTAGTTACAAATACACAAATGCTTCATATTCATCTTCTGGAAAAAACTCACGATGCCAAAAGGTAATGTGTCCCAATTAATTCACCTACCTCTTAGGTTGCTGATGGCAAAAATAACGAATCTTGAAACTGCTAACATTCAGCAAGGTTTTGTTGTTAAATTTAAAGTTTTGAATATGTTCCATCATTTTCCCATATCATTCGACTTTGCCTTTCCAGCACTTCAATGACTTATTCCGATTGAATTTAGTAGGAATAATTTGGAACTTTTTCTCTCTTGAAATATTTTATATCCTTGCTTAATGAACTTAAGTAAGACTATAATCCTACGTAAAAGAACGTGGAAAAAGAATTACACGGACCGAAAACTTTCCTCAAATAAAAATCATATCCGCATAAATCACATGGTTTCGGTATAGTCGTTTCGCATGAAGACAGAAATTTATCAATTCCATCGCAATGGCTACTATTTAACTGAATAAATACTTTGGTACCATAATTCATCAAAAAATTCCTTAGAAGAAACTAGCCCCAAAAATTGAAGTTTATAAGCAACCACATATGACCGTTGACAAAATTTTCTCGTCGTAAAATTTCACTTTTTTTTCTTATCCTCCTTTTGCATCCAATTGGTATGTAACCGCGATGGAAACATCCAACCGATATGCAACAGAAGGTGAAGAATAATGTTTCTCTAATGGATGCAAGCAAAAGCATCACCTCATTAATGATAAAATATTGCAGGGAAAAATGGAAATGAGTGGGAAATAGTTGGTATTGTGAATAGAACATATACGGTGGCAATGAATGAGTAATACTGAAATGACCTTTCTAAGGGGTTTGTCACACTTATCTTTGCGTGAAAATTTAATGAGCTGAATAGCAAAACAAAATATTGAGAGAGATTGATGTGATTGAAATTAGAGATGAAAGTTCCACTGCTGATTGGAAAAATATTCCGTTCAGTCCGATGATATGCGATGATCGCTTACTGATGAAAGAGGAGGAGGGAGGGAGGAGAAGGGGAGGGGGGAGGGGGCAGTTAGGTGGTAGAGGGGGAAGGAAGCTGAACAACAGCTGCACATACAGGAGAAGAGGGCAGTGAAGTTAAGGCCGGACAAGAGAACTCTGTCGGGTCCCGTACATCAATCTCACCTTCATTTCTTCTGCTAGCTAGCTAACTTCAGCTCCTGATTCTCCTAACTATTACCAACTAGCATCATTCATTCCTGCCATCAAACCGATCACTACCAGCAACCATTTTACATCACCAACGGCTATTATAAAAAAAAAAAACTTAAGTTGTCGAGTATTGGCGGTGTTTGA
>NW_018108183.1:936659-945966 GCF_000183805.2 Loa loa | reverse complement strand
CCCCCCCTCCCTCCCATCTCTTCCTCATTACTAACCCCTCCTTTCCCCTCTGTCCTCCCTCAACAACCTTCTTCTATTCTTTGCTTGTTTATTTGTTAGCAAAAGGTGGTCAGTACGGTATATACCCCAGTATATACAAGTATTACCCGTCAGTTCTCATAGCCCTCATCTGGAAGTATATACCCAGTATATACAAGTATTACCCGTCAATTTTTATAACCCTCATCTGGAACACCCGCTCCATACACTCTTTCCTTTTCCTTTCTCATTTCGATATTTCACTTATAATTTCAAATATTAATTACAACTTCGATTGCCCTCATCCAATCATATACCGTTCTTTTTTCTTTTTTTGAATTGAACTTATCACACAAACAGGTTATGGTATCTAACTAATTTACTTCCTGCAAATTTTCCAAGAAGCTTTACATAGGAATCATATTGCTCATTTAAAACTTTGCTTGCTGTACTTGACAACTCACATACCGTATTATTAACTGTCAAATACGGTAACAAATATATACTGTGGTATTAGCAATATTGAACTTCTAGCATAAAGATATCTTCAGATCGCATTTATGTATTAAGATAGGGGTGTGATTCTATACTAAACACCAAAAGCAAGGACAAATGAATGGAAAGATTTGAACATATCGTAGAAATAGAATTGCAACAACGAAAAGAATTCATTAATTATCGGAATTATTCGTTCATTTACAAACGTGTATACTTTACAACATGTGACATAATCTCATAATGTCGCATGTCGCATTATACGCTTAATGCAATATTCACATTTTTTAAGCTTAACAATCAAATGAAATTAGTCAACGAAAGGAGGAAATTGAGTAGAAAAATAAAAGAAATCTGATTATGAAGCGAAAAGTAATTATTGAGTTGCAAACTTTTAATTACCAAGCGATAATGCAGTTTGCATGCATGTGTACGCATGTGTGTGTATGTGTGTATATGAGTTGATATTGTGTATTGTTGAAAATTTTCACTCAAATCAAAGGTACTTTGCCCATCTTTGTGTCATTCATATTTAAGCAAAACATGTTATAAATTCAGTATTTATTTCCTATTTTGGAATGCATCAATGTATTCATATTTAACAGTAATAAATTAGCTAATGATATAGGAATAGAAGAAAAAAATTACAAAAATTTCTGGAAATTTGAAATTAATGATCTTTAATATGTTGGGTTGTTTTATTTCAAAAACTTTGCGGAACATTTTTTCTGAATTACAATTATTGAACGACAAACTATTCTCATCATGGATCGGATTGGGCAATTTCTCATCTTTAATATTATTTACTAATGTTTAATTATCGAATAACTGCTTTTTCAGAATCTTTTAGTTCATTTCTTAAAATATTTCATTCATACATCCCACTCATGCGATATGAATGTTTGGTAACAGCGAAAAGTGGATATTACTGGCCATAGGAAGTGATTTAAATTGAAATGGTCAAAATATGAAATTTTAATAATGCTGGTAAATTGTAGTATATTGTCCAAAACATTTTGATTGTACAGCAATCTCAAAAGAAGCGAATTAAATGAAGTTATCAAATTCATGCAGCGTTAAAGGTCGATGATACATTATCATCTTCGGAATTTGAATTTTTCAAGGGATCATTTATTCAGTCATCCAATTAACAATCATTGATGTCAATTAGCAATCTTGAATGTTTGACTTTAATAGAGCTATTAAGGTTTATTCCACATCATTAATACCTTAGTAATATGAAAACTTTTTTTTCTCCCTCTCTCTCTTTTCCTGATACTTTGGTGCTTATATTAATTAACGAAAATGGTGACAAAATTGAAATCGTATTAGGTAGTAAAAAGATTTTGCAGAATAATTGGCACTGAATTATAATAATTCAGCATAAGGGAGTGATGATTTAGGGAATGGATTCGGAGATTGATAAAATTTTCAGTAATTCTGATTCTGATCATTTTCTTTGGTGCTTTTTCATTCCTGTCTGCTCTTATGCAAGTTATAATGTTTTTACGATCTTCTCGTTCTTTTTTTTCCGACTCTTTACCACTCTTTTGAATAGTTTTACTCCTTTGTTCCAACTTGTCTTTCATCACCTTTATAACCTCTTTTTTTACCGTTTTGTTGTCCATTTTTCTATTTGTTTCTCATGAAATAGTTTCTTGGCGCTCTAACAAGCTAAATTTTTAATGATAGTTTTTAGTTTCTCACTAATGTCAAGCTGATTATCTTAATATAGATTAATGTTAATCATTCAAATACCCGAGATATCGGAAAAGGGAGTGACATATCGAGAGTAAGGATCAATGACCATATTAAGCTAGTTTGATGTGAGCTTACCGAACAAGGATGAGCCAGTGGTGTACGAAAGAAATGTTGGAACTGAAAATAAAAAGTAATATCAAAAATAATATCATTATCATTGCCATCATTGGCAAGAACCATCTTAGATCCATTAATTCGTTCACGAGCAATCCATTTCACTGAAGGATGCCGTTCTCTCTTTCTTTAAGGAGTTCATATGTGATGATGGGAGTGAGAAGCTCAAGTAGAGAAGGTGACAGGAAGGATGACGGTGGAGAAGGAGGGTTAGGAACAATGTTGTAACAAACTTGATTTTCGATTAAGGTCATTCCGTTTCTTGATGTATCCATCCATCCATGTATCACACTATAAGATGTAAGGGAAATCGGATAAATGACCGACTTCGTATAAGAAGCACAATTTTGCAACAATGCATTTCTTTCTCCTTCCCTCATTCCCGCCCGCCTATCCCCTGATCGCTATCCATGAATGACGATGTTTGTTGCCGATTTCTAAGAGATACACCAAACAAAAAGCAGCGTCTCTGTTCGCAGTATCACACTGTCGATAAGATGGTTGGCCTTGAAAGTAGTGACTGAAAGGTAGGGGAAGGAAGTTAAGGAGAGGGAAGTTGACAGTAACGGGAAAGGGGAAGAAGCATTATCACTATGACGTCCACACACTGTCGACAACACGTACCGTCATTTATAGTCCACCTCTTCCTCTTTGGCACTGGGTATCAACAGCGGTCCATCAAAACCGTTATAACAAGAACAGAAGAAAGGGCGACACAGGATTCGACTGATTGTCCACCCGTTCCACATTATATACATGTATTTCTTTTCCTTTTTTTTTCAGTTTCATTTCTTATTTTCTTCTTGCTGTCATACATAAGGAAATAATGTCCTCCTCCTTCATTCTCCTTCTCTTCTCTAAAACTTCGTCAACCACCGCTCTTCCCGGTCCTCTTCCTTTTCAGTTCATTCTTCTGTACCCTTTCACCCTTCTCTATTCCCTTTCTATAGTCCATCATCATTCCTAAAGCTCCTCTTCTACCTATTTTTTCCTTCAAATTCCTTTTTTTTAAACCATTATTACTACCACTACTACTACTACTACTACTACTACTACTTCTACTACTACTACTACTACTACTACTACTACTATTACTACTACAACAACTACTACTACTATTACTACTACAACAACTACTACTACTATTACTACTACAACTACTGCTACTATTATTACAACTATCACTACTATTACTACAGGAACAACAACAACAACTACCACCATACTATTTCTTCTACTACTGACATAACTATCTCCTCCCTCCCCCTCCTCCTTTTCCCTTCTTTTTTGTCTTCTCCTTACGGGACAAAGTTTTATTCAAGAAAGATTGCTAATTTGTAGATCATCAAAATGGTCCTCTCATCTTCCTACCATACCATTCCTTGTTTCATTAGTAACCTTGACTCAATTACTAATAGCGGTTCTTGTCGCATTATCGTTGTCATCTTTGTTGTCCCTTAACGACGAACATTTTTATGGATTTCTTTTGCATTTACAAAAATAAAAAATTACTTTCATCGCTCTGTGAGTCCCGAAAATTATTTACGGTACATATTTTTTCAAATGACACATATATATTGCCTTCCTCTTTTTTTTTCTTTCAGCATCTGCAACAGTACACAACAATACTTAACGGCCAAAATATTAGGGTAGCTATTACTTGGACATTTTAAGTTATGATGTTAATGAAACACATTATTATATGGTAAGAGGATGGCCTAAGATTGAATTCGTTTTTCATATATTAGTTAACAAAGGATTTTATGACTTTCTGCCATTGTTTAATTAATTTTTCCCAATTAAAAGTAACTGCTAATAGTAATAGGTAAGTTAATTAGCTGATAATAATATGATATGCATAACGCTAGCTGGTAAGCAACACCATAGTGATACATACTCTCCTGTGTAATCACAGAATTTTATTCGATAGTTTCTTAATTTTTGGGATGCTATTTTGGTCACTTATCCCTAAATTCACAAGGGGGAAAAAAAATATGCTAGCTTAATGAGGTTACTTCATGAACGACACTTACAAATTAGAATGACAATAACTTACAAGAATTTCCTTGTTAATTATCGTCATCCTAATTTTCATCGTCTCGTTTCCTTCTGTTCCCTCAATATTCGCATTCTGAACATTCTGGACATCCAGCATTCTCTTATTTTGAAGAAATACTCGTAATCATACCTTATTGCATCAAATAATTCAGTCCATTCTATGATTAAAAAGTTATATGTATAGCTGTTAGTACAACGGAATTGATTCCATTATCAAAAAACTATAATAATATTATAGGAGGTATCTGCAGATTTTAATATCACGAAGCCATTTCTTTTGCCTTGGCAGCGATTTTTGAAATTTAACCAATTTTTCCCAAATTTACCGCTAATGATTCATTGCTCTAGTTAAAAAGCACCCCGATGATTCCAATACCACATCTGCGTCATTTTCAGTGTTACATTAAATATCTCTCATGTTTCTACTTCTTGGTTTATATCCGTATTGTATCAGCATAATTCAACGTCAAATATGTATATTCAGAATCTATGAATGAGAAATAATAGTAAGCATAGAAATAATAGCAGGAGAGAACTATTAAATATTCAGATGTGACGGTGATCATGTAAGAGAAGGTAATGTGGTTAAGTGACATTGCACTGAGGTCACCAGGTACTCGTTTCATTCATATTTCTCAGTTCACACCGTTTGTATCCACAAACTTCATTGGAACGGAAGGAAAAGAGCGGCCGCTATTTGATGTCGGAGGACCTTCAGCATTCCAATTCAAAAAGTAAATTTGTTCCAGATGCAATCAAAATTATGTATTATTATGATTTCTTGTCTTTTAACCGACCCTATCCATTATCGCTATATTCAATTTTCTTGCCCTCATTAAAGAGTGATCCGGAAATTTAGAGTTACATTATTTCAATCAAAATTAACGACCTCATTCTATGGCATTATTTAAAGTGGATGATTGGAAATAAGCCTAAGGAAATGAATCACAGCACTTAGTAAGTTTAAATGATATTTCGAGTTTTTTGAATCAATATGTTTGTAATGTTGAAGTTAGTTTGCTACTCGTTTAATAGTTTAGGCTTGCGGTTTACTTCCTGTCGTCCTAAACATACCTTCACTATATCATCCAATTAGTTCTCTGCATCGACTAAACTCAGGTTCCAGTGTTTTTCCTTTTTTTTTGTCTGTCACCATAAAACACAATATGGAAAATAAACCAATGATCAATTATGTTATCAAAGTCGTTTGTGAAGCATGCTGAAAGCAAATTCACTAGTCTTCCCTAATATTTGTTTGGTAGTTTACAAATGATATGAAGTAGTCAACAGAATATTATCTGAATACGATGCTCTGGTAAATGATACCTGTTCAGGTATCTCTCATCCTCACACTCGGCTTGTTTGTCTTTACTTTTTTTTTCTTCTCTCTCTCTCTCTCCCTCTCAAATAATATTTGCTTCCTTGTAATTCATCTACGATTCTCCAAACATCATTTCGAAATCCCTTTCGTTGATCATGTGACACACCTACAAGCTACACATAATAGTTAACGCTCATCGGTCATGAACTTCTCTTACCCATTACTTTTCTTTTCCCACTGATCACAGTAGGTCACTCATATCCTCAAAGAATTATTCTTTCTCTCCGACGATGAAGTATGCGTCCAGAAATGAAGCTTAGAGTTAGCTTCTTTCCTCACTTATCATTTCATCTCAGCTCTCAATTCCAGTATCAACATATCATCAACACCTAATACTACTTAATACTATCCCTTCAGGATGATCATCAGTGATCATCACCAACAAGTATCATGTGTTTGTCTGTCTGTCTGTACGTATGTGTATGTGTGTGTGTGTGTGTGTGTGTTTTGTGTGTGTATGTGTATGTGTATGTATGTAGGTATGTGTGTTTTGTGTATGTATGTATGTATGTGTGTGTGTTTGCACAATTGTGAGCAAAAATAGGACATGTGCTCATTGCAGAAAATATATTGAAGTGAACGAGGGGGAAACGGCTACCAGGAAGCTTCCACGTGAACAACCTGACTCATTCAGTTCGGCGTTGTTCCCACTGTTTCCGCCATACCAACTGTTGCCACAACCGCCTCCCCTATCTCCAAGCTCCCCATGCTACTGCTAACCCTGTGTCATTCCTTATCACCTTCCCTATTATCGGTAATAATTATCTATGCACACATTATGTTTAATTCATTTCCTTTTCTCCCATCTTTCCTTCTTCATTTCTTTTCTTTCCTCTCACCCCAAAACACTTTCACCTTTTAAGACAGTCTATAATTTATCTATTTTCTCCTTTCTTTCCCACTTTAACTTCCCCGCTCTACAATTCTTATCTCCCTCTCCCCTTACTTCGTTAATAATCACTGTCACTACCATGATCCATATCAATATTGGTTCGGCTATCATCAATATATCTTTTCATCGTCGCTTTAGTCATCTTATCAGTAACTTCCGTAATCATATCATAGCACATTTTATGATTACAATACTTTATGAATAATCAGTTAATAAATAAATTTACTGTTCTATTTCCTAACTAAAAAAATTCCACTACATTCATTTCATTATTTGTTAAATTTCATTTCCCTAAAGTTTCCCTAAAATTAGATGGATTCCGATTCTTGACAAATATTCGGAGCACTCATTTCACTACTATCTCTTTCAGTGTATTCCACAGTACTCTAAACAGTCTTAGTGATCTTGTTAATGTTTATTCAGAATGTTATCTATTTCAATTTGATTATTTCCCATATTATTGAAATTTGAAAGGTTTTATTAAGTTATTGCATGCATCGATGAGCGGCGGCACTTAATTATCAGAAATTCACTATTTCTTGTCTCTGTTTAATCGTCATCTTATTTTCTTTAAGGTGTGACGTCATAATACTCTTCTTTTTCCTCTTCTGATCTTTTTTTTCTGATCTTTTTCTTTTCTTTCGAAACATATTTTCTATTGCAGTAAAGAAATTGCAAAAAAAAGAGGAAAAACTCGTCCTTTAAATTTAAATGTCATAAGTATGTACGGTATAAACATATAGGTAAGCAGGTAGGCAGGTAGGTAAGTAGGTATATATGATGGCATATATCAAATGTATTTCTCTCTCTTTCTCTCTATGTATGTCCCGTATTCGTGTTTCTATATTGAGCGATCATTACGGAACTAATGGCGCTTTCCGTTTTTTTCCCAATTTTTTTGTCATTTTTTTTCTCAATCAGAGAGGAATTCTTGCATTGAAACATTTATTTTCTTATTTAATTTCTTTAAAGTTCCAAAAAGATATCTTGTATGAATTGTTACAATTGAAATACATTGAGAGATAAACGTGCGGGTGTGCACGTATTCATACGTGATTTCCAACGTACGGACACGTGACTACCACACATGCATATACATGCGCTTCTTCTTTCGCTAATTTTCTATACCGTCAAATGAATGAATCTTTTCTTTTTCGTTGTTTGATGGATTGCTTTTGAAATTTTCCATTCCATTAACTCGTAATTCTCTTATGAAATTTCATCATTGTTCTTATCACTCATCAATTTCGAATCAGAACGGGATTGAATTTTCATTAACATTTGGGAAGTTTTTCTTTTTTCTGTTTTTTTTTCCTGAGACCCATCTTGAAGTTCTAATTTAAATGTCGCATTTGGTCCTTTCGGCGCAAAACAGGAAGATAATATGGATGTTCATGTAAGTATGTTAATGGGTTTTTGTAATTCAAAAAATGTATGACCTGTTTATGTAAGATAAAGGATGAAAATGATTCGATTTCAGCATTCCAACCTTTTAAAATTAATGTTTAGAATTTTTTTTTCCTCAATCATCCTGTGTAGATGAAGGAAAATGATGGGTTGTCATTCGATAAATGGGTATCAAACTAATTAATTACTTTACACGCTAATTAGCATGAACTGTCAGTCAATCGAGCAAATCTCTGTTACCAGTATATTGATATTTTCAGTGTACATAACTATTTGGATATTCATTTTTTTAATTTCAAAATCTAATAACAATTGTCAAAATTAGACATATCATTTCCACTTTTCTTCTTTTGCATTTATGCATGCTTAAACGATTTATCCTAACTTCTAAATCCTGATTTTCCTATAATGAATTGGAGGAGGAAAAGGATAAATGAAATTCTTCTACCTTTTTATTTTATTTTTTTCTCTCCATTTAATTTTGATAGAGTTGATTGATAAAAGCAATAAATGTAACTGCCGTGGATAATATACTTCACACAGTCGTTCTTTTCTCTTTCCTTTTGTTTTCCTTTCTCCTTTCCTTTTCAATTCCTGAAATCAATTTTCCCAATATTACATTATCAAGAACAAAATGATTATGATGATAATGTTGATGATAATTAATGTCGTCATATTTTCAGTCTAAATAATTCATCCAGTAATTAGCATACTCTTCATTAATAGCAAACAATAAAGGAACAGGAAAAAAAAAGAGGAAAAAGGGAGAGAAGAGAGAGAGAGAGAGAAGAAAAAAAAAGTTAACTGTTTAATTGTGAGATGGTGTATTTGTTCGTTCGTTGAAGACAAATGATTCATCATTTATCAACAGCAGTCGTAGCGTTACATCCGCATTCTTTGATACCAATTGGTGCATTTTCTTTTTAGCAAATAGTGCAAAGGTATAAATTTCTAACTGTATACATATATATCAGGATCAAAGAATATTTTTGGTCTTCCCGATTATTGAGATAATATAACGGGGCGTAAATGGTTAGGATAAATGGCGAAAGAGAACAGTTGTAGGATGTATCTTATACTATTGAAAAAAAACACAAAGAAAAGGAAAAATAACGAGCAAAAGAAAGAAAAAACTTAACCCATAACATATGTGAAAAGATACTTTCGTATCAGGAAGGATT
>NW_018108183.1:933290-935772 GCF_000183805.2 Loa loa | reverse complement strand
AAAGAAAAAAGGAAAAAAAAAATACGAGCAAAAAGAAGGAAAAAAAAAAACTTCCCATAACATATGTGAAAAGATACTTTCGTATCAGGAAGGATTCATTAATTTATCCTTAAGTACACCAAAATAAAAGCTGCTAATTTTTGAAAACCTTTCAAAGTTTTTAAATAATTTGATGGATATCAAATTGCAGTCAACTGTTCCATAATTTTCCTGTGGAATTTTTACTCCCTGTTAAAATTTTGGATAAAAAAAAAAAAAAAAAATAGGGAAGGGAATGACCTTTTCCGAAAAGTTGTTAATCGAGAAATCTACCATATTTCCTGATTGCTCTTCAATCATCTATCATAGAGTCTTCTAAATTTTTTTTTTTTCTTCATTTATTACTATTAAGATATGAATGTGTCACCTGACGGGCTAAGGAGGGGAAGACAAAAAAAAGAAAAAAAAAGGATGAATTCATGTTTAAAAATAAGGGAAAATTTGAAGTTGATAGAAACCATAAGAAATAGGTTGAGGGAAAGTCACATTTCAAGAATTCTCCGCTTTTCAGATTTTTCAAAATTAAACTTAACCGGAATTTCTCAGCTCGTTAAGTACTGTATAAGCATTTATCATACACTTCCCAACATGGTAACACTATTACTTCTACGCTAAATATTATCTTATGGTTTCATTTCATTACTTACAACAAAGTGAAATCTTCACTACAGTTACAACAGTTTCAATTTGAGTTACGGTCACTGTATAATTTATTGACATTTTAAACAAGAAATAACCGCGAAATTTTGGCGGATGCGGAAGAGTGCAAGTGGATCATCTGTACATTTAGTACATGTGGAAAGGCGGCAATAAAAATAGTTTTGTTGGATATTTTGATGACAGCAACGAGGACGATGACGGAGATGGCGGTAACGGTAGCGCATGATACGAGTGTCACAGTTACATCGGGACTATCGTTTCACCGCCACAGACGGCGACTTTATCAATTTTCTGTTGTATTAAATTTCCTCCATCGTATTTTTTTTCCTTTATTCGTTTTAGTAAGCAGAGGACGAAATTCTTTTTTCCTTCTTCAACAAATCATATGAATTGATGCGTAACGTCATCTATCTGTCATGATGATGTATCTAAGGTCCTAAAATAATATGGATGCGACCAAACTCAGATTAGAAATTAAAACAATGGCAACTTAATAAAGATGGGCAAATTTAATGAAATCCGGAAAAAAGGCTAGAGCTCTTATATTCTGATAGTATTTAAAGTGAATCTAGGCCTAACTAGGATTATATTCGTTCAAAATATCTTTATCTTTGAATTATTAGCAGAAATTGTATATTTCTTGTCAGAGCTGTCTACTTTCAACCTTCAGTTTGTTCCATTAACTGCTGATTGAAAAGTATTATTCCAGGTCTGGGCATATTCCAGTGCAACACTTTTTTACCTCCCGCCATATTATGCTTCTCGTTGTTTCATTCTGACTTCCTTAGGCTCATTCATTTTTTGTTCGAACTTGCGATCAAATCATTATAGTTTATTTGCAAGCTTGTAAGGAATTGGCCGTTTCAAAAATCCGAAAAGAAATAGAGCAATCGAGGTATAAACCAACATTTTGAAAGTAATATAGAAAAGACATCTCACTGTATCCCTCTCTTACCTTTCATTTCCTCAGTATTTTGTGATAGGCAAAACGGTGATAATTGAGAAGATAAACTAATCAGCATGACGTAAGTTCCGTCATGTCATTGCCAATTTTGCTTAAAAATAGGAGGAAAACTTGCACTACAATGATTCGTTTCCTCTCTCCATCTATGGTGACAGTTGAAGAAATGGTAAAAAGGGAATGTCGAAACCGGCTTTTGTTTCTACCACGCTCTCTTCCACGCCGTGCACATTTCTCTTTCCCATCCTGATGGTTGGTGCTGAGTTCGGGTGGTACCCAAATTTTCATCAAAATATTTCTCCTCCTCTCCCTCTAACTTGTTCAATATACTGTTGTTGTCATTATAGCAAGCATTCTGTCGAGGACTTTGTATTATTTAGGTGCGCTGGTACACCTTGGTTTGACATCAGCAACCAAATGTTGCAAAAGTGATTTTGTCCACGTTATCAGGTAACCTGGAAATGAGGTATCACGGAAAGTACTATCACAGTTGTGGTTTTTCCAATCGGGATCATATCTGATTCCGTCTCTGTTTTTTTCTCAAAATCAACCTTCTAATATCCCTTGGCAATTAGTATTGATCTACCCTTTATATTTCACGCAGTGTACATAGAAAAGACATACTTCCGCAACTTTTGCAAGTTCTTTCTACTTGACAAGGTGAATTTAGTTTTTAAAAAATTTATAAATTTATTCATTAATTAAAATAATCAGTTAGTTTTTAAAATCTAAAAAAGTTATATCTCTCCATGAGAAATTCTTTCAAAAATTTCATTTTTAGCTAAAAAGCTGCTTCTCCCACAGTGGTTAGAAAATGTTTTT
>NW_018108183.1:922026-932692 GCF_000183805.2 Loa loa | reverse complement strand
ATACATATGTTTCAAGTCACTAAAAGCATTTCTATTAACTAAACCAGAGAAGTGCAAATGTTGACGAGAAGGTGGGATGAAATTGCATATCAATTCCCTCAACTTTTGCAATTATTTTGAAATAATTCATGTTATTGTGATGAAGAAATTTTGGTACCGGAAAGAAATACGAAAAGAAAAGGAATAAACAGCGGGAAAGAGAGGGGAAATGTAATAATTAGATGCTAAAGCTAATTAAAAAAAGAGATGTTGCATTGAATTTATTTAAGTTTGACTAACCGATTATAACAATTCCAATTTCTTCCTGCTATAGGAACTAATTATTACATTTCTTCTCTCTTCCCTCCTGTTTATTTCACTTTTTTTTCTTGTATTTTTTTCACCATCAGAATTTCTTTGCCACAATAACATGAATTACCACAGTAACTTGCTTTTCACATTATCATCTTTAAGTCTTTTGCTATCTTCATTGGATATCCTTAAGCAATATATGACATTTATTAAAATAGTCAACTTATAATACGTATGATTGTGACGATTTTATCAAAAATTCTGCCATCTCAAGTTTTCAGAATTCTAATTTTCTTTTTTTTTGCTTGAAATAAAAAATAACTTTTAAGGAGTCATTTTTATAGTCCACAGCTGTTCTTGCTAACATCCATTGATACCTTTTGTAAATAAAATAATTTTTATTATATGAATCACTCCACCTAATTTTGATATGTATGTGTCTATTATATGAATGGTAGCACTGATAACGACGACTTCTGTTTCATTGATACTGTACTCTCATCTTATTAGTTAATACTCATTTAGTCTATATGACTAAGTGCTTTTCCAATTAATTATTAACGATATTTCTAGTGCTTATGGAAATTTTTCACTTTTCAATTCAATACAAATGTAAGGAATATTTTGTGATGATAATTGTGACGTCTTCATTTGTAATATTATATAAAAGAGAGAAGCGTTTTTTTTTATCATAACCTTTCATCCTTCATCTTCCGTTCCCTTTTCCTTTTCTTCTTTCTACCACTTCATTATTATTCCAATGAATTCCCATATTGGCTTCATTTGTTTACATTAGATATTTTTTTTTTGCAGAATTTAATTTGTTGCGACAGGTTTTGGTGTTTAGTCTCTTAAATGTTAATACTTAATTAGCTTGATTGATTCAAATTATGGTGGTTCAGTGCTAATTTAAATGTGAACAGTGAATAGAAGTTGATTAGGAAACTTTCAATACTAGGCTTCGAGACTTTGCGTAAATATGAATATAAATGAATTTCGCAAAGTCCAAGATATCGGGACACATCATATTTTAGGGTGATATTTAAGAGAATTACGATAACGTGAAAAAAATCGAATCATTCGTGTTATTTTGCTCACTAATAGTAAATGTTAAAGTGTGATGGATCTTTTTCGGAGGTTTACAACTGTTGTATTGTTGGAGAGTAGCATTTTTAGCAACCGCATTGAACAAATGCCATGTTGTAAGATATAACATTTTTATTGTGAGAATTCTTCCTAGAAATTGAAATAACTTTAAGATTTGATTTGTGATTTTGAGTTTCCTTATATTTCAAAATACAACTGATAATAATTGAAAATATATCAGAAGGATCTATTTCTTTCTTATTCAATGGAGGTAAAAAGCAAATAACCGATCACGAATGATTGGCTTTAAGTCCTTAAAAGGAATAGAAACATTTTTTTTAACCCATCAATGTGACTATTTTGAGTGTTGCATTACAATATCGATAGTTTCTAATGTACAAATCTAATTTTGTTATCGCAATTTACTAGGATATTTTGTGGTTAGCTGTTTTCGCTATTAAATTATCTAATTAAACTGTCCACGTGTTATGAGTTGAATTGTCGCATATGCTAATGAGAAGCGAAAGCGTTTCTATCAGTAAAAATATTTTCAAATTTCAGTGCAAGGGTTCAGTTTTTGGTATTTGGTGCGTATTATCGAGGACGTTGTCGTGTTTCTGTAGTAAGTTGAATGTGTAAGAGGAACGAGGAGCGGTGATAAATCGCTCACTGCAGCAACAATCCTGCTACATTCAACTGCATTACCGTCTTACAGCCAAGCTGGCCCTGGTAACCTCACGTTCTCCAGTGGGGTGGCCAGTAGTAACAGTAGCAGTAGCCGTAGCAGCTCTATCCGAAGTCCGTCAACCACTTCACAAGCAGTAAATTTGGACCAAAACATATTAATTGATGGAAAATCACCAGTGATAACATTTCCGGTTGCTGATCAATCAGTCACAGCTAGCCTTACTCATGAAAGCTGTGATAGTGAAAGATCCACTCCGAAAGATATCAAAAGCAATATATTGCAACCGTCCAGTAATCCACAATCCGTACTCGCTACTTCCGATTCCAATATTACCTTATGGCAATTCCTTCTGGAGTTGCTGCTTAAGGGTGAACATACTGATCTGATCCAATGGACAAATCAGCAAGGCGAATTTAAGGTGCTTTTACTTTAAAGTCTTACTTCAGGATTAATTCAGTTCAAATTATTAGAGATTATTCGGTAATATCGATAAGAGATCGCTTGGGTCCCTTTTTTATATCCGTGATGATGAATTAAGCATTCGGGAGAATTTCCGATCAAAAAATGGAGTCTTTATAAATCCTACTTATTATTACACACTGGCAGAGGAATCACATTCATGATGGAAATTAAATTTAAGTTCTGTCCTAGATAGAATCCAGCAACCTTCTGATAGATATTTGAATTGTCACGAAAGATTGGATTTCTGGTCTAACTGATAACCCACGGGAAGGTTTGGATTATATGCAAGCTTGATTTCAAAACATCTAAACCTTGTCAGAAAATAACATTAAATGATGAGATGTTCAAAAATCGTTAAAAATGTTTACAATATGATCTGATTACTGTAAACTCCTTAATGATCAATTTTGAGAAATGAAACGATCTGCGTAAAATATATAAAGCCAAGATTGGAAGAATTAGTGGGAATAGCCTGCATATTTAAGTAGATTAATCCAAGCACTAAATTTGGACCAAAACACTGTGCTATCCTTACGGTAGTATCGGAGTAGTATTGTTGTGGCGGTATAGTGTAATAAGCACAAGGTCATCCATTCGAGCTATAAATAGTAAATATTTCTCTTGGTTTGGGGTACTTCAGAAGAAAAGGAGAAGGGGGGAAAATATGATTGATAGGCACTGAAGAAGCTTATTTGAGACAGATGTTGCTGCTTTTTTTGATATCCTAATTTGCAGTTACTGGATGCAGAAGCGGTTGCACGATTATGGGGACAACGTAAAAGTAAACCACATATGAATTATGACAAATTATCACGTGCATTGCGATACTATTATGACAAAAATATCATCAAAAAGGTGAAAATCTTATTTTTTAGTCCATCGACTAATCGATTGATCATCATCAGAATCATTCTTCTAATACCTGTTATTTTGCACTAAGGGATGAGAACCGGTTGTCGGTTACACGATTGATTGACAGTGCTTACTGCAAATAATTGACTGGTCTGTTCCATTTCTGCAGAAACTTGATTGGTCAAAGTTTCTTAAATATCTTTCCGTTTTCATCGTACTTCATAGACATGAAATAAAGGGAATGAAGCGGAAACGATCACTGTGATACCATTTATTGCGCATTCAGTCCTATGATAATCGGACTTTTAATTCTTCCTGTTATCCAGAATCTGCTACAGGTGATTGGACAAAAATTTGTATATCGATTTGTGACATTTCCGGAAGGATGTACACCTGATGCGTTGCAATGTACAATCGCACGAGATACCGATGGTATGTCAACTGACTGCGTTGTTGCTGGTTTGATTTTCCTTTTACATCTTAGTTTGTGACACTCTATAAATGGTAGAAGAGAAATGGTGAATTATTTGAATTTCTTACTCGAAATTCTCCACCGTGATAAATTTCAAATTTTACGTCGGATTTCAGCAGACTGTCATGGCTTGATGCGGAGTAGTAGCTCACCAGCTGTTCCATCTTCAGTGGTTCCCGGTTCAGGTGCTATCGATGCGCAAGCTATGCAAGCCATCTGTATGCCCAATATGAGTGCATCACCTTCTGCGAGGTATCCTATTTTACATGTTTACTTTTCCGACAGATTCGTATCTAAGGAGACGAGAGAATAGGTTGTTAATGACTTCCAGGTTATAGTTCAATGCAGAAAAGTATTTATTAAGCAAAAGTAAATAAAATAAACAAAATACCGAGTCTTTTCTATACTCTGGGAATTTCTGTCATTTTAGCACAAAGAATGGCGAAAGTAATGGAGGATTAGAAGCGACAACAGAGAGTGTGCTTACTTCAGTAAGTGGAGATACTCCGGCGGTGAGGACAGCGATGAACACAACAACAACAACAGCAGCAGCAGCAGTAGCAGCACTGGATTTTTCCCCCGTACCTTCCACTAGTGGACAGTGTTCGTTTAACGGTGTATCGGCAAACTGTTCTCCACCGAGTGGTTACCAAAATGCGATCAATGCAAACGTTGATTCTGGAGTGATATGCAGAAAGAGGAAAACTCCGATGTTTAGTTGTAGCGCTCCCGAAACAATCACTACAGTGGCATCACCCTCGTCCTCGACGGTCCCATCTTCCATTATGCCTCTGTCGAAGTCGCTATCATATCCTTCAAATCCTTCGGCAACAATTACGGATAGCCGGAGTGGAACTCATGGTACCCAAATACCTTCCTTAAAACGGGTTAAACCACGTCCACTTAATCTTTCTGCTACAGCAGCATTCTCGAACGGATCCGAATTGTCATCATCATCATCATCCAACAATTTACTGGTACCCTCACCTTTTTTCCTCCACAACAATACAGGTAATGCGTATACGAACACGTCACCTCTGGTTACTCAGTTCAGTCAGCTTTATGCAGCTGCTTCGCTTTCTGCTGGTTTGTGTCCAACGAGTCCATTCACGTCGTTACTTACGACAGCAGCAGTAAGCCCAATGCTTGGAGCTTTGGGATCACCCATGGCTGCATCCAAGTTGACTCCAACAACCGCTAACCTTCAGCAACCAATCTTCCAGTTTCCACCGAATCCATCTCATATGGCAGCAATGGCTACTGCAGCAATGATGTCACCATTGATGCCTTTTCTTGGTGCTGCTATGAACTTGAACGGTAACGGTTGTCCAACCTATGGACGTAGCAATTTTGTAAGCCGTAGTCCGGAAAGTTTGAAAACACCGGTTGTACCGTTTCCGAAAGATTTCTAATATTCCTTTGATTTGAAGTTGTGTTTAATTGCAATATTCATTGGTTTGTTTATTTGTTTGTTTATTTGCTCAGGTGCCACTATGCTACTACAGCTATTATCTTATCCCAATTTATCGTACACAATTAAATTTCTGAAATATTCGTACGCTTGTAATATTGAATAATCTGTGCGTTAGACGGTTATGATATTTTGGTCACTCTGGTCGATTTCAGAATTAAATTTGATAAAGTCCATGACATTTTAATACTTTTTGTAAAAGACATCACTTTTGTTTAAAAGAATGTGTCAGTAATTAATTTGTGTAATGTAATTGTGTCTTTTGCCATCTGTTTTACTTGACAGTTTTGGTAATTGTATTTTGCTCAAATGTCATTTTGGACGATTCAATTTATTCCTCTTCCAGAGATGTCTGAGCTAATGCCATGTCGCACCGGTAGAATTTTGGTTAAATATTATTTTCTTGATATGTAGTTCTAAAATTTTCAGTCAAATTTGAATTCTAGTAATTAAAGATTTACTTAGAAAGGATTAAATTGGATGGATTTATTTGTCCTGGGAAATTCTGTGTTATCAGCGATGATCAAAGCAATAGCGTAATTCAACGAAGGATCAAAGGTCACACGGTGTGTTCCATATGTTTTTTTTCATCTTTTTTGTCTTCATGTGTACATAATGGTATATACGTCTTTGGACAATATAGTGCCTGAAATTCATTAGAGGCCTCTATTTAAAATGTCCTTTTCAGTCAGTTTCCTATTGAGATGCTTTTTCCTCCTTTTTTTCTTTTCATTTGTACCACTGGCAATGACATAACAGTGAAGCTGCTGTGATTTTTCCCATGTCCTTTTTTTTCCCCGTTGTTTCGTCATCCCGGGTTTCCTAAAATTTTTTTTAAAATTGCATACCTATGAATTAATCTGTGAACTGAAGAAGAGCTTCGGGATTTTTTATGCTTTTTTTTTTTGTTACAAAGTAGATAAAACATTGATAATAGTTGAACCGGAAAACTAACACCCATTGTTTAAGTCATGTTGTACAAAGCTGATGTGTTACTTTGTCCAGTGTACAGATAGACCGGATGAATTGAGGAGAAAAGGAATATCTTTACGTTTTTGTAGGGTATGTTTTTGAGTCATTTCCGAATATCGAAACATATTTCTTGCCAAGTTGCCATATATCTTTGTTGTCATTGTTGGTTAATTTCATTGTTTTTTTTTTTTTTAAATAAATTTTTAAATAAGACAGAAATGTTTATTCACAGGAGGAAAGTGCAACGACCATTAAGCGATATTTTGATCGAAATTGCCAATAAGATTGCTATTCTATGCTTCCTCATTTTCTTTTTTTTACAAATTAGATCAAAGATTAAGGATAGAAGAGAGCTATAATTGAAGTGGGGATGGAGTTTGTTGTGGTGTGGGAATTGTCCTAGTTTGTTTTGGCCAGAATATGTAAACTAAGTCTAATATGATGCAAAAGGATAGGAGACGTAAGGTTTTCTGTTAATCTAATTCGAATTGTTTACATATACCTCCTACCCTGTAACGTCCAATCAACTGAGTTTAAATGTTTCAAATGCAAAATTTTCCCTTTTTTTTTAATTTTGAACGCCAGTATATTGTGAACTTGAGAAAATTATACTTCATAACTTCCTGAACTTATCCAAGTTGATCAAATTTGTGAAAGCAAAGCTTTGCGTAATGTTGAAAATAACTTTTGTAGTTAAAAGAATTAAAGTGAATGATAGGATATTTTGTAATTAGCAGTTTGACTTGATGTTGACTTATATATTAGAATGAAAAAAAGACTTCTGAATAGCACTGGTAATTTGCAGCATTTCAAATATAAATTATGCTCTTCACTTAAAGTTCCCTATTATCATTCTTAGCTCTTCTTCAATTTATGTAGTTGGGAGGATCTGGAACTTGATCAGTATTTGATTTTCACATTAAATAAGCAGAGCGTAGTGAAAAGAAAAGAATGGACTAGGCTTACGCATAGGGAAATTATAAAGTGGGGGACCAATGATTTGTTGACCGAATGATCATTGACCAGTGGTGTCCGGTAGTCTTATGAACCAGTTTCTATCTTTGGCAAATACAAAGAAGAATGGGCGATAAGGAAGCATCAGGTGTACAAATATATTCGGCATTATTTCATTTGCATAAGATTGTTTACTTCTTCAAAGTCTGTTTCGTCAAATTATACGGATTTAGATTAAGTTGACAGAACAATTCACAATGCAGTAAAACCAATAAATAATTAAAAAATTTCATTTGGCTTATTTTATGAGGCTTATGTGAATTTCTAAAGTCAGGACACTGATAATTTTGATGATATTTGAAAAATTGAAATACTAAAATCACTTGGATTTTTTTTCATATTGCATAGTTTCTTAACACACCGCAACAATTATAATTTCATTAACAATCATTGTGTATAGCTAATGAATTATAATTTCTTCGACCATAATTTAATGACAATTACTTGAGGAGCTGAATGAATTTTTATGAAGCTATCATTTCCTCCATTCCTTCATTTTCCTGAATTGTCCGCATACGAACCGTAAAGTCCTGTGAATAAGGCTGATAATGGTGATCATTTTAATCTTCCTGCTAATTGCTAGTGATGTCAAACAATTTAGGAGAGCTCAAATGTTCCAACAAAAATTTCCGTTCCATGTTTGTTCCATTTTTTACTTTGAAAATATTTTGCAAACAAAACCTACCAAAATACAATCAGAGCTAATTTACTTCTATTGCAATTAATATATTTTGTAAAATTAGAAAATAGAACCTTACTTTATATTTCCTTCATTCTCTTCTAATCATAACTTATTATCCAAAGGAATATATGTGCATGAATATATTGCATGTAAAATTTATCGTCGATTGATTGACGGATTGCAAATACATTTCGAAAAAATAAAGTAAATTTAGGGATTCAGCGAGAGAAAGTTCTAACAAATGTGGAAGTATGATATGTTTGTGAAAATTGTTTAACGATTAGAGCATTACTTTCACTGCAACCATTATCGCTTTCATCATTTGTTTATTTGTTTGTTTTACATTTTGTGAATTACTCTCTTCATCCCGAATATCATGAATGGAAGTTATCCGACTGATTGATTTATAAGTGCATTCAAACTAAATCTAAATGTTAAATTCTGCAAATAACACCATCACTAAGCAGTAGTTTAGAAGTATTGGATATAATTTTTGGCATACATTTTAGGAAGGTTAAACTTGCGAGATTATTCAAGAATGCTAACATTTCGTGTTTTTATTGTCCACAGGCTGATACTTATTATCCAATATGATAATCCGAAATAAGTTGTACAAAGTATCTGAAGATATCTACATGAAATTTTTTTTGATAGCTAATTATCCTTGAATAATTTCAGATAATTCCTCTAAATTTAGATGATCACTTTAAACGTATTTAATTGCACTTTAACAATACCGCCTAATCCATTGATTAAATAAATTTCACCAAAAAAAAACATTTACGTTGATATTGCCTTCCACAGTGGTATTGCTTTCCTTAATCTGCCGCTCTTTCTAACGAAAGTTCTTCATATTTTCTTCCTAAATCTTCTGTCCTTAGTTTGAAAGATTGCTATTGTGCTTGCAAATTATATCCCTGTTATGATCAGCAATCAGCATTTTAATAAAAGAGTTTGAATATGCGATTGAAGATGACAATGAATCATCTAATATCATGGAAACATAAGAATTGGAATACGATGAGCTTTCCTGTGATACCATTCAGATACCCAAATTATACTGAAAAAATCCCGATTGCTAGAAACAATTTACCACTCAATTAGAGTAAACAGAAATTCCAACTCTTATTTGACATTTTGACCTTTTAAGTACGTTTATAAAACTTCCAACAGAAATTCATAAATTTTTGACATCTCTTTCATAACAACGACAAAAACACAATTCATCCCTACTTTATTCCACATTTACTACTTATACAGTTCTACTCTCATGTAATTTTAATTTATTTTTGAAAGAACTGATTTGAATCCTTCCTATCACTTCATACTTTCTTCATAATAGCTTATCATTTGTCTCCTAATCATTCAGTAAGTTCTCTTGCACTTGACATTTCATTTACCATTCCTCTCTCATAATTTGTCCTTTCCTTTTATTTAATAACGCAACAAAACGATCCATTCATTTTCAATGCATTGATTCTTTCCATTACTCCATTCATCTATCCATTTCTGTTTATATATATATGTAGAAGTGTATCTGAGTATTTATAAATATATTTATAATATATTGCTGTGTTGATTCATAAGCCTCCTGCTCCTCCCCTCCTCAACAACTCCGCCCTTCCCCCGCCTCTCAATTCTGCAAATGCTCCAAATAGTTGTGAAGGAGATTTGCTGAATGGTTTTCATATTGCGAATTTCTATCATCGACTTGACAGAAATGTGACATTTCCTTCCTTTTTCATTATCATAAAAATTTCAGTCATTTGCAAAGATTTTGAAACGTATATTCAGGAAAGAAGACATTTCGAATCAATAATCAATAATTACTTATATAACTATGCGTGATAGGGAAGTTTTGCAAATTGCAGATTTTAGAAATGCTCAACATGTCTTTCAGTCTTTCCCTTTCTTAATTGATGCATGCTTGGTTATGATTTTATCATTTGACTTTTAATAATTTTAATGAGGGGAAAGGAGCAGTAGTTAATATATTAAGAGGAATTACTCATCAAATATGTCATCCGAAAAGATATTATTAGATTATTCACTGGAATAACCCTCTGAGAGTTGACACGACCTGCATAACATGCACAGCTTAGCATAGATTTCCTGACAAGTTACCAATTAGATTGTCGTTGTTTAATTATTCGATGGTCTATATTATTGGTTGTTTAGTAAATCAAGCATTAATCAACAATATGTTTAAAAGAATTCGTCAAAATCACCGATGCTGAAATAGTTTTTATCAATTTTTGATGAAAGGAAAAAAAACTTGTTTCAATCCTTATTTCAGGCGGAAATTCAGCCTAAAAAAAACAATTTTCTATTTTAGAAAATTGTAATTCCTCCATTTAACAACTACATGACAACTTTTTCAAGAAATATAAAAAATAAAAGAAAAAAAAAACGATTGGAAATCTTTCGATCTTTTGCAGAGTCTTTACATCTGAAAAGAAAGAAAAAAACAAACTTTTTCGGCAAATTCTTTTTTAGGATTTCCAACGATTTATTGGTAATTTCCAGAAAGTTTTCAGTTAAATAGACTTCGTAGCAGAATCGAAGCACTTACACCCTCCAATATTTCGCTTATGTGTGTATGTTTTATGTGTACGTGTGTGTCTATGTATATATATATATATATATATATATATATATGTATGTGTGTGTGTCTTT